>NW_009952480.1:962831-989703 GCF_000747805.2 Chaetura pelagica
GTTTCTGAATAGGTTTTCTGAGTTACTACCCTGGTGTGAGCAGAAGAGCCTTTGGTAGCACTGAGACATTTGGTGTTACTGCTAATATATTTGATATGCTGACTTAAAAAACAACAACCAAAAAAACCCAAATCAAAACCACCCAAACCACCAAACAAACATAAAAAACCCCCAAAACAAGGAACAAACCCCCAAAAAACCCAAACAAAAAACCCAAATGCACTTATTTTCAGCTAATTATAAACATATAGTACTTTCTCTGAAACTATTAATTCAGCCTCATGCTTGAGCATTTCTGAAGGATAACTATTATTTTGCATTATTATTTTATTAGATTATTGTAATGTTGTAAGGACAAACAAATTCTAGCCTGCAGCAAAAGCATACAAATGGCATTAGTTAATAAATAATATTAGAAATCGTGTAGATTATGAACTAAATTGGCAATGGTTGTATTCTAATAAGTCATTTCTACTCAACAGTGATACTTGCTTTTGTTCTTTTGTTCCATACCAGTGTGCTGATCTTTAAAATACAGAGATATAGGTGCAGATTTAAAACAAAAGGGGTTTTTTTCCAGTTTAATGCATTGGAGTTTCCAACCTCTGAAGTACACAGGTGACAGACTGAAGAAGATGCACAACAGGAGACCACCCTTGCAATTTTGTTTTGGTGTTTCTGAACTCATCCAGTCATTTCCTGGCTTAAATACTTAATTCATAGAATGCAAAGGACATTGAAGGAGTATTGTGACAGATCACTGAAAAGAAAACATTCTGAAGTGAGAAAGCAGGGTTTTCTTCAGAATCCTGTCATCCTGTTCACCCCTTTCACTGCATACGTGTTTTCATTTTCACATTTTTCAGTTGCGTGCAGGCTCTTTTACTGAAATCTGATTACAAAAGCAAAGTGATGAACCCACAGTTACATATGAGTTGTACAGAAAAGTAGATGAAAGTTTTTTCTGAATCACAAACTGAATGACTTAACAATACATTATATACAATAAATACATGGTCACAGTCCATGTCGCGTATCAACCTTTTTAAAGGGAACAATAGGATATAGATATATTTTATAGTATTAATGTTTTATTTCTATTATTGAGCTTTGTTTTACACTTTGTTGTGTTGGTCTTGAAGGTGCACTCTCAGAATAGTGGAAACAGTACGAGTTCAACACCATCTAGGAAACCTCAGTCATCTGCACCCAAAGTGCGCAAGAGCGTCAGCAGTCGGATCCATGAAGCAGTGAAGGCCATTGCACTGTGCCACAATGTGACCCCAGTGTATGAATCCCGGGCTGGTGTGTCTGCAGAAACAGAATATGCAGAAGTGGATCAGGACTTCAGTGATGAAAATAGAACTTACCAGGCTTCCAGCCCTGATGAGGTTAGTATGCAGGGGTGAAAAAATTAGTATCTCAGAAAGAAAAGGATAAGCTAAATTTAAAAGAGCACAGCAGTGAAAGAAGGGTGTTTTGGGGTGGGGTTTCTTTAAAATTATGAGTAATCTGGTTTTATTTCCTCTAAAATTGTGGCAAGGAGCTGCTGATTCTCTCCCACATAGAAATGTTTTCATTTTTTTGCCCCAAAGGTCTGTGAAGTTGTTCTAAATCCATTATCCACCCAGCCTGTATCCTCTACTTGACCCAGGTGCAGGACCTTGCATTTGGCCTTATTGAACTTCATGAGGTTGGCACTGGCCCACCTCTCCAGCCTGTCAGGGTCCCTCTGGATGGCATCCCTTCCCTCTAGGGTGTCAACTACTCCACACAGCTTGGTATCATCAGCAAACGTGCTGAGGATACACTCAATCCCACTGTCCGTGTCCCCAACAAAGATGTTCAACAGCACTTGGCCCAGTGCTGACCCCTGAGGGAGAACCCCTTGTTGCTGATCTCCATCTGGACATTGAACTTCACAATCTTCAGTGTTCAGTCAAGGCTACATCAAGTGTTGCACAACTTTAAACCCCATTTCAATAAAAACATTCATTTGACTTCCACTGAAATCTGAATTTTATACAAATTCCACTGCTTTCCATGGATTTGAGATACTATTCTGAATAATCCTGTTTTGGGGCCTAAATTATTTGTCTAAAATTCAGTATTAAAAGTTAATAGAAGAGAGAGGCAAAGTTCAAGCTTCAAGGTACTGTAAAGCAGGCATAAAATAATTATAGCCCACTCACTTTCTAAAAACATGTAGGAGCTTGCTATATAGTAAAATAGAGATATAGAGTATCTCAAGGTTGGATTGCCTCTGAAAGTGAGCAGGTTGAGGGGCATCTTTGTTTTTAAAAAGTGCTAGCAGTGTCTGAAGCTTGAATATACTCTTGGTTATGTAGCCATTGTATCTTATTCATAATCAAAACAAGGTTGTAAGATGAGAAGAAGGGAGTGTGTATCTGAAGCCTGTATATTTTTCTAGCTATACAAGTTGATCTAATACAAGATAGTATTTCTTCTACAAACCTCCCCTTGCCACAGTATAGCCTCTTATTCTTGCTGTGCATTTGCTGTACATGTCTAACGTTTCACCCTATTCAACACAGCAATTCAAACTGCAGGCTGTAATTGGAAAAGTAACAAGTGTCTTTCAAGTATTTTTAGGAGTGCAAGAAATAATATTGTCTGTCTTCATGTAGTACTGAACTAGCCATCATTATATATTCTATAAACACAGTTCATAATGTCAAAGGATTGCAGAAAATAAAGAAGTGACTGGTTCTCAATGGTTAAAGTGGAAGTCAGAACATTTTTTAAAATAAACTCTAGGCATAACATGAGACGCTGCTCTTTGTCTAAAATGAAAAATCCCTCATACTATTTGTGGTGTTACACAGTGTGGATTGAGAATGCTGGAAGTGCATTTGTTTATGCCAGAGATAGAGTATAAATACAAATTTTTAGTGTAGTTGTACATAGCATAAGTCAAACATTATACACGTGTACAAATTTTCACATGCACATGTATTGGTATTTGCTAAATAGGTCAGTGTAATGAGCCTGTGAGGTATTACTAACTATACTGAAAGACTGCCTGATCAGGTATCTACCTATGAAGAGATGATGACAGCTATGGATTAAGTAAACATTCTGCTTTAACAGCCAAAGGTATCACTAAATCAGGTGAAGAGAGGTGCCATTGAGACTGTGAGAGAGAATGTTTTTTCTCCTACTTGCTCCTCTGTCCCTGTGGGCTTTTGTATTTTCAGTCAGTTATTTGGAATGTGAAAATATTAACATAAAGAGCAATTTTCCTCTCATATTTACAAAAGGAAAGAATTGTAAGACTTCAGATTTGTGCAAGTGGTGCCCTGAGATGAGAGTAGGGAATTTGACCTTGAAAAGAGGGAGGGAAGTAAAGCTAATAATGTGTTAATACGATGATCTAGGGTTCAGGGTGGAAAGGGAAGTGGAAGAGGAAATCAGAAGCAAGGAAACTGTTAGTACTTCAAGGAAGAGGAAGCACAGGTATCCTTTATTAATGTTATTCTTAATTCATACATTCAAGCTATGACAGTGAAATGAAAAACTTACATTTAGAACATATATAGAATTTCGTTTTAGTTTCTCAAAGATAATACTTGAAATGCAAGTAAAATTATCATATTGAACAAATATACTTTAATATAATGAGAAATTGATGTTAAATGGAGTCTTATAAAAAGATGAAGCTACAAAAAACACTTAAACCACATAAAAATTGCAGCATGACAGCAAAAAACCTAGGAGTTGAAAGACTAGCAGGTCTTTATCATAATTTTTTTAAGAGTTCTATTGATGCAATGTTTGCAAATCACTGGAGCCTAAGGAAAATAATGTAAATGGTTCATTATTTAGCTTATTGAACTTCCCTGCAGTTAGGTTGACGGATGATGCCAATGTTTCCCAATCACCAAAGTACCATTTTAAAAGCATTTTTTATTGAATAAAGTGCTTTGAATATTGCACCCTGGAGCTTTATTTCGGGAAATGGTTCAATTGATGTTTTCTGTTTAACCTCAGCACTGACCTATCACAACATATTTGGTTAATAAGCAACATTATCATTTAATAGATTTAACCAGTTTTATGCATTGTACTTTCTCAACATTACAACTCTGTTCTCTTAGATTTTGTTTGTAGGTCTGGCTTGACTGCAGTCTTGATAATCTGTTATTTTCACCATTGTCTTGCATTATATAATATTATGTTATATCATCATAGCATATAAAGAGCAGAAAACAATGTGTAAATATACACCATTCTTCCATATACAAAGTATAAGCAGTTTAGTAATATGTTGACATACTATGCACTTAATTGACGTGAGGAGTTAATTTTAAAATCTTCATATCTCTGTGTGTGCATAATTATACAGAGAAAATATAACCATAACAAAGTATGCACATTTAGAAGTAGGTACATTCATCATAAAAGATGTATTTGGCTATTATTAGAGTATCCTGAGATAAGTAACTGATTTTGTATTCGTAATGTGAACCCTACTTATGCCAAGCTCTTTGTTTCTTATGATAAGTGATCAATATTTCATTTTCTCTGAAAGAGTGGAAAGTTTCATTTGTCTGTCACTTGTCCTCTACAGCTGTAGCATAGCAAACAATAAACATTCACTGAGAACTCACTGAAAAAATGGAAATGGCTTCTGCTTGGCTGTCATAGGCATGGGTTCACTTCATCTGTAGAAAGCCAGCTACCTTAATGTAATGAACAATCATAAAAGAATAAAAGCTAAGCAGGTAAAGCATCAAAGGTCACAAAGCCAAGCAATTCAGGGGCTTGCTATGAACAGGAGCCTTTGAAGACCTTTGCACCTCTTGGTTAGAAAAGATTGATCAGCCACAATTTTTAATGACTGCTTGCTCTCAGAAACCAGCTATTTGTTGGTTATGTTTTTTTCCTTCATGGTTAGATTCTCAAGCATTTCTAATTCCAGGATTTTTAATATTTAAATACTACCTTAAACTATATTCAGTTATTTAATTCCATCGTTTCTGTCCAGAGACAACAGAGTTGCTAAAAATAATTACAGGGATACAAGGCCAATCATTTAAAAACAGACAAGGAAATGACATGCCCTTAGTGAAGCAGCTTTTGTGTTTACAAAAGTGAAGCTATAATGTATGAGGCATGTTGTATTGTTTAATTCATTTTATTGTGTGTGCTTATTGAAGCAAGACTAATTGTGTTGTTTTGTCAATGTATTGTGAAAAGCAAATCACTCAGTAGCATAAAACCATCACTTTCATGACCTTCGAGACCCACAAAGAATAACTACTCCGTAGCTTGTCTTGAGTATTGATCAGCAGTTCTTTCACATGATCAAGCTGTATTTTTAAGTTAATAATTTTATTTTAATTATTAAGTTTCTTGATGGACTGCAGATGTTAATTACCAAATCATTGTTTATAAACATAAACAAACTAGGGAGGGTTGGTAATATACATGAGTTGTTGTTGAACAACCCAAATAGAAACTGTTGAGAGCACTCCAAAAGTGGAAAAAAGAAACCTCACTGCTTCTTTGTTTCCAAACCAATAGCCTTAACTTCAAAATACCATGCATATAACTTCTGTATACCTTATACAGCAACTGATTTTGAAAGTAGATGCTGTTGTCTGAGATGAAGATGCTCTTAAATACTCCTAAGTAAATTAAGGATGTTCATGAAAGTTCTAAGCAGTAAAAACAGGTCACAGATTTTCCATCCTTAGTCTATCTTTCTCATCCTACAGATTACCAAAACCTTTGAAGCATTTATTTAAATGGGTCATTTTCCAGTTTAATTGGTTAGGTTCATAGCATGGCTCCAGAATAGCTGTCAGCATAACTGTGGGGCAACTCCCAAACTGCTGGATAAGGTGAAGAGCCATCACTAGCCATGAAGCTGTGAATCTTTTTCTTAAACTGACTTTAGCTCAAAGGGAATATTGTATGTTGAAAGTGACCATTAGTTGGTCATAATCAGTTCTGAGTGACACTTCATAAATATTGAGCACTTAGCTGTTTTTCTAGGGAGCAGCAATGGCAGGCTGGCCCGTGAGGAGAGGGAAACCAGGACCTGAACATGATAGCCAGGGTGCTAGAAGCAGTAGCTTCAGTGATCTAAGCAAGTTGAAAATACCATGTGCCCTGGCAGAAACTAAAGACAGGATTGTTGTGCAGGTCTATGATGATGAGGCACAACTGAACTCAAGCCGAGAAGTCAAATAATGAAGTCAGGCTCAGGTCCCAAGACAGTAACCAACATTAGCCACAGTCTGGTGATAGCAAGGAAAGCTCATGGCAGTGAGGCAAGTCCAAAGCCAGGAGGTCATGTCTGTCTGTCAGGGCCAGGTCAGCAGGGTATGTGGCCAAGTGGGGGCATAGCTGCGACATCACTGCAATGTAGCTGTCACAAGACCAAGTGTGAGAGAGAGCAGACTCCACAGAAGGTTTTCCGTGCTGTTTCTTCATCACAGTTCTTAACAGTGAGCTGGCCTTGAATGCAGCTGGTTAAGCACCTAGGAAGGAGGGTGTAGTCAGGGCTGTGACAGTTTCTTTAAATAAGATTTTGAATATTTTCATAGAAATATATCGCTGTACTTGTCTTGGTTGAGAGAAGGTTGGTTTTGAGTCAGCTAAGTATCCAATCTGTTTGAATTTACCCAAGTGGGATGGGTTGTTACTGATTTTTTTCACATCTGCTTTCTCTCTCAAAATATCCTATTATAAAAAACAAAATTAGTGGATCAGATTCTTAAGACCAGCTAAGTTCCAAACAGCCCAGAATTCAAAAGGTGCCTTAGCAGTATGATGGAAAGAAAGTAATATGTTCCGGGCCCGATTGATATAATACCTAAAGCAAGCAAGAATAGCCTTAGGGTATTTTTTTTGTCTTCTGCCAAGGAGTAGCAGCCTTTTTAGGGTTGATCCAGTAGCTGAAGGTCCTCAGGATTCAGCAGGGTGCTTCAAATACCTCACTTTGTGGATTTTTAACCCTATATGCCTAAAGGCAAAGCAAGTACCATTTTTTCAAGTGACCATGTTGGATTTTCTTTAACTGGTACTTCTTCATGCTATCATGCTCCCAAGATAACAAGTGACTATAGGTAGTTACATTTCCAAAAGAGCAAAGGGACTCAGTGTTGCACTTTCCCAAACTGAAAATTAGTAAGACAGCAGGGTGATAACTGGTATTTCCTGTTGGTCCAGAGGAAGCTAAGGAAGATGTTGATCTGAGAAGCAATGAGTGTGCCCTTCCTCGTGCAAGTTGTTCACCCTCACAGGGAAAGGTCAAGAGAATTTAGAGATGGGCTTTGAGTTGGGCTGTGTAAGGAAGAGTCTTGTGCATACTGATTGAATGGCCTAAAGCCACGTAACACCACTTCATAGAAAAGCAAACTCCTGTTGCTTGGTGGGACAGGGAGGTACTTAATTCTTTCATCCTCATAGTTGAAAGTAAATAAAGATACAGCTGTTTCTTTAAATGTTTTCTACGGACAATTGTTTCCTCTTACATATCAGCCTTAATTTTGACTATCAACCCATGTACTTAGACATCTCTGCTGTTTTCTGTGTGTGATTCTTTTCATTTGGGCTATTAAATGGGAGTCATAGGCTGATAGAGCTTATAGTAGAAGACACTTTTTCTCTAAAAAAAATGTTGACACCATAGTTAAAAAAATATTTAGAATGTGGTTTACTATAAAATTAAATATACCACGTTTTTTGTGGCCTATCAATTTGCATGTTTTCAGAAGTTTTGGGGTTTTTCAAAATTGTTGATCAATATTTATTTAAGGTAAAATCAGTCAAGTGTTCTAATGAAATATGCAGTTCGGAACCTACAATGGGAGTAATGGTTTTTTGATTTTTTCCTGTGCTTGATGCAGGTTTATGAAGTCCTTAAGTATTAATTTTCCTGACTCTAGTAAGCTTACGTTCTATGACTTATAAAATAACTAACTGCATCATTGCCACTTAACCTAGTGTATTTTATGGAATTTTCTAGAAACTACCTAGATGCTTGTTTAGATTTAGTTATAAAAGATAGCTTTTCTCAGATTCATTGCATTTCCATTTCATAATGTAAGTATTTGCTACCTTCATTCTTTGGAAGTTGCTACTTTTACCTTGTCATGCTGTCTTTACCCTGTGGATTGCTACGGTGGGGGAAGACAACTAGCAAGTTAGAAACCATAGAAGGTCTCTTTGACTCCAGTACATTACCTTTCCTGGAAGTGCTGCATAGTTAGTGAGTTCAGGTGCACACCTGTGTCTCAGTGGAGGGAGGACTCTGTATCTACCCACGTATTGCTGTCTGCCAGGCAGCCATTTTCCACAGAAGGAAAGCTTGGTGATAAACCAGGCAAGATCCACAAAATGCTAAATGAAGTCCTTAACCTGGATTCAGGAAACATGGTATGTTTCATCTGTGTGTGTTAGGAAATAAATGTGTATCAGGAAATAAATATTAGAAAATATTTATTTTTTAAGTCAATGAAAGACTTTTGTCCTCCTCCAGCCTTTGGTATCTGACTCCATCCAATATATCAAGCCCTGTAGAAGCCATAGCTGCTACATTTGCCTGGCATTCTAGGGATTCTTGTGTGCCTACTAGATTGCAAGGCCATTTTAATGTAAGGTTTCAGAAATGCATTGAAGGTAATATACTTGTAGAGGGGAAACATCAAGGAAAGAGACTTACCAAAGAATCCTTTCTCTGGACTCTATATAACCACAGAATCACAGAATGTTTGGGGTTGGAAGGGACCTCTGGAGATCACCTAGTCGAACCTCTCTGCTAGTGCAGGATCCCCTAGAACAGATTACACAGGAGCACACCCAGGCAGGTTTTTAATATCTCCAGGGTTGGAGACTCCACAGGCTCCCTGGGCTGTATGTTTCAGTGCTCTGTTACCATAAGAGTAAAGAAGTATTTTCTCATATTCAGGTTAAATCTCCTGTGTACCACCCATTGAGTTGATATTTATTTGTTGAGATTTATAATTTAGATTTTCATGCCATTTCTGACATACTTCTTTTTAAATTCGTATATTCTAAAGCTTCAGATATTTAATGGTAAGGTCTGCCTATCTTGTTCTGGTTGGTATTAAGGTCTAGCTGCTCTGATTCATTCTGAGAGTCACACTTAATGTCTTGCTCTCAAGTTTGTCCAGTTGCCTTTTAGGCATCTACTTGACTCTTGAGCCTTATTGACTATTACTGCTACATTATTTGCACAGATCAATTTAAAAGAAAAAATAATGCATGCAATTGTGTGTAGGCCAGGTATAAGAATCCAAAATTACTGTGCTGCAAAATGCAAATTCAAATGGTAGGTGAAGCCAAGCATAAACAAAATAATAAACAGATGTGAGTCACCAAATATAGAACACTTAAGTCCTAGCTGCAAAGGGACGCAAGTGAGATGATAGGGTGTTAGTAGAAAGATGCAATTTACAGGTCAGAATGTAATAGTAACCTTTCACTGTGAAAATTGAAAATTAACCTTGGGAGTATTGGGTCATTTACAGCTTATATGGTACTTTTATTGAAGAAAAGTACCTAAAAAGATTTCCTGTGATTTTCAAGATTTTTAAATGGTGTTTAAATGTTTGGTTTTTTTAAATGTGTTATTTTCTGAAACTGCATCTCACTGGATTTTCATTTGGTGATGTCTGCACAGATGGTTTCTTATAGGCTCACAGAATTTGTTTTTCCAATTTTAATTTTTCATAGAAGCTATGGTGATCTACTGGCTTTGGGTGAAATTGTTAGTATTAGTCATCATGTCTGTAAAACTTATCTAGGTATTTTAGTACTTGCATTTTTTTTTATCAGTCTGTTTTTTATTTATTTCATGTTACCTGAGATTAATAGCAGAGGCAAGTTCCATAAAAATCATGTTAACTTCATTATAATTACCTTTCTAGTAATTTAAAAATCTGGTTTGCAGTAATGATTAGGAATAATGATTGGAAAAATTTAAATAGAATTGAGAAGGATATTTATTATTTTTTTTATCAGAAACTTCCTATTCAGTTAAGGAATATGACTTGTACATAATTAGCAGTAAAGCAGCTTTCCTGATGTATTAATTTTTAGGAGGAATAAAGCGCACAGTGATTGTGACAGAAAATATCTAGTGTATCATCTAAGGCATAAAATAGAAGAAAGCAGAATCTAGGTGTCATACACTTTAGAGCAGCAAAATTTGTTTAAAACAGTGTATCTCTAATGCATATATTTAAGATGACAAGTCATAGTAATGAATAGCAATGATTGTATGATATGGTATTTCTGGGTTTGTCAAAGGGACTTTTACAAGTGTGTTTGTGGGATGCAGTACTGTAAGCTTGGTTTGTATCACATTTGATAACAGTAAGAACTCAATTATGTTATTGTTGAAAAAAGATAACAAAATTATGCAAATGAACAAAGTAAGCTAAAAATAAGATCCTTTGCGAATCTGTTTAGTATATATTACAGACTCTCAGCTTGCATGTAAGTGTAGATCTAATAAAAAGTTTTCTATGGAAATAATTCTAAAATCTTTTACTTGCATAGCAATGCAAAAAAAAAAGCAAACACACAAATTGTATTCTGGTTTTGCGTAATGTCCACTGATGTCCTTTAAGTATCATTTAATATATATGTGTTTTTATTAGAACTGTTATTTCTGAACAATATATCTTACTTGAACTAATTCCTGCAAATGAGTTATTTCAGTTTCTGTGTTCTTCATAAGAATTTTTGTAAGCTTTCTGAAAGAAAATATTTGTTTGCTGTATTAAGATTTTGTACTCAGTCTGCTGCTGTCACTTTTTTTTTTCCTTAGACTCTTGGAAGAGTTTAGAATTTTACCCTGGCAACAGCTGTTTTGCTTTAGCTTAACCTATATCCAATATAATAGACCTTCCACACTTGTCTTTTTTTTCCTTCTTTTCTGTCTTTAGGTAGCTCTGGTGCAGTGGACTGAGAGTGTTGGTCTCACTCTGGTTAACAGGGATTTGACCTCAATGCAGCTGAAGACCCCTGGTGGACACATCCTGACGTACTATATTCTGCAGATCTTTCCCTTCACTTCTGAGAGCAAGCGCATGGGGATCATAGTTAGGGTAATTTTGGGAGTGTTCTTGGGTTTTATTTATAATTATTTTTTTAACTGATTTTTTTTTTTCATCAATAGAAACTCGATCCTTCAGGGAATGCATTTCACAAAATTTTCGAAGTGAAAGGTTCAATGACATAGTTACACATGAAATACTAGGCAAGCAATTGTAGAAAAATCAGGCTAACCTGATGTTGCAGGGAGCTTTGTAGTGGACAGACTCTTACACGGGAATGTGCTAAATTCACTACTTCATATTTAGCCTCTGATAGTACAGATTGCCTTTAAGCCTTTGTTTAAATTTTCCATGTGTTCCTTTCATACAAAATATGTTGCCTTTGGCTGAAATTTCTTAACAGTAGTAGTTTCAGTATCTTTCTGTACTACTAGTGCTGCTGCTTTTCCAGACCCAGTATTGATATCTGAACTGTCATCCTTTTTCATTTGCCCACGATGACAAGCCAGGCACGCCATCAGCCTTAAGCATGGATACTTCAGGCAAAATGATCTGGGCTGCATCAAAAAAAAGTGTGGCCAGCAGGTTAAGTGAGGTGATTCTGGGCCTTCTACATGGCTGTCATCATACCCCACCTGGAGTACTGTGTCCAGTTCTGGAACCCTCAGCACATGAAGGACATGGAGGTCCTGGACCAAGTCCAGAGGAGGGTCACAGAGATGATCAGAGGGCTGAAGCACCTCTCCTATGTAAACAGGCTGAGAGAGTTGGGCTTGTTCAGCCTGGAGAAAAGAAGGCTCTGGAGAGACCTCATAGCAGCCTTCCAGTACCTGAAGGGGACCTGCAGGAAAGCTGGGGAGGGTCTGTTTACAAGGATTTGTAGTGATAGGGTAAAGGGGTAATGGCTTTAAACTGGAAGAGGGGAGATTTAGGTTAGCCATTAGAAAGAAATTCTTCAGTGGGATGGTGGTGAGACACTGGCACAGGTTGCCCAGGGAGGTGGTGGATGCCCCCTCCCTGGAAGTGTCCAAGGCCAGGTTAGATGTGACCCTGAACAACCTCATCTCGAGTCCCTGCCCATGCAAGGGCATTGGATCTAGGTGATCTTTAAGGTCCCTTCCAACACAAACCATTCTGTGATTCTATAAATATGTGTGTGCTGAAGGAAAGATCTTGGCAAGTCTGTATTTCATTAGGTGAGGTTGGCACTAAGAGCCTGTTTCACAGTGTCATTGTCAGATATATTCTAAGAAGCTGCGTATCAGACGAATTCATTCCTTTTGCAACAGACCATACCTTACAAAGTCCTGATTTGGATTATATTTCCCTGTATGTTAATTCCCTGAATATGCGATAAATGTTTCATCATTAAAACGTCTGTAACAAAGATTTACACTAAGTTATTTAGAATTTATTTTTTATTATTACTTAGTATTTCAAAGATACGGAGCAAACTTGCTGTTGTGGGTTAGGTAGTATATACCACCAAAGGAAAAATAGTAGTTAGAGGAGGCATAGTAGTGAGATTTTCAAATTTATACTGGCAGTTTAGGGAAGCTGAGAATCTTCTACTCACATCAACTTCAGTTAGAACTAATTATCATATACAAGAACATAGGGAATGTGCATCTCAAGGGAATCAAATGTCACTGGAAGTAGTAACATCAAATAATAAAACTTATCCACCTCTCGGCCAGGTACTTCATCTTTTATAAATGATAATCTGTTGACTTATCCAGTGTCAGTTTATTGGCAGGCAAATGTTTTAACTGCATAAACAGGTGTTTTTTCTCCCCACCCCTCTATTTCTTTTGTAAAATTTTAGGATGAATCTTCAGGAGAAATTACATTTTACATGAAGGGTGCAGATGTTGCCATGTCTACTATTGTACAGTACAATGATTGGTTAGAAGAAGAGGTAAGAAACAAAATAAAAACTTATAAAAATTAAAATGTTATAAAAATAAAAATTTTAAATAAAAATATAGGCTATTACTGGAATAGGTTTAAAAGAGAGCCTGACCCAATGCGGTAATGAGTTTCAAAGTTTAGTTACCTATATCCTGAATGGGTTTAAAGAGGTTAGAATTATTTCCAGTTCTTGCATAACCCACAGGAAATGCAAAGCTGGTAGTCATGGCAGAACATGTTCCTACTTAAAACAAGGAAATTTGTGTTACATTGACTGAACTTTTATACAAAAACTGTTTTCTTCTGGGAAGTTTTCTGCTGTAGACCTGTTTGTTCTAAAATGACCTTTTTTATAAAATTCCACAGTGATGTATGATTATGATGTTTGATAAGGGCTTGCAGCCCAATTGAAATAGTTTTATGCCATTTTTATTAAAATTAATATAAAATAATAAGTGACTGAATTTCAAAACTGGTTATTATTTTTTTGCTGTGCAGCTCCAGTAGGTACCAGCAATCATCTAATTTTGACCCTACATACAGACAATATGTTAATACAATGATTACACCATGTATGTTCATAATGGTATTGGCAATATGAATCAATATCTGCTGCAGGGCAGTTTGATTTATTCAGGGACATGAATAAATTAAACTCCCTCAAGACCTAGCAAAATGTCATAAAAATTACTTTTGGTGATAATGATGCACAATTAATTGTAAAATACTTGTTTAATTTATTTAGCTTTATGAGGTCAAATCAATAAGTGTTTTGAACTGAACAGCCTTGTTTTTCATTAAGACATGCTATTCCATGGCTATTTTTAATAAGCATATTTCTGAAAAAGAAAATGTAGCTCTGTTACATGCCTGTAAAGTAGTTTTAATTTATTTGAAAGCTTCAACCTAAAAGAGATTTTATTTAAGCTAGAAGAGGAAATCTAATTGGTTTACCAATAGCATACCACTTCATTCGGGGAACTTTGAAGTATAATTGCTTTTCATTATGTTTGTGGCTTCTCAAAAAAAAAATAAATCTAAGAGTATAAAGAAATATCGAATGTTATGGCACAGTTATAAAACATGTACATATAGTTGAATATTTGCATGATTGTTCTGTGATTTGGTCCATTCAGTGTGGTAATATGGCACGAGAAGGACTGCGTACACTGGTTGTTGCCAAAAAATCACTGACTGAAGAGCAGTATCAAGATTTTGAGGTATGAAGAGACAGAGGGATCTTGTGCTTCACTGCATTTACTTCTAGGGGAACATTCCTCTTTTTTGCTATATTGAAGTGGCCAAAAAAAGATGTTTCATGTTTAAAACATTACTAGTTGAGGTATGGCACACAATCTGTTAGAGATTTTGTAATTTGTTAGTGATTGTTCTGCAGTTGTACATAGGCTACCGTTTTGCTTTATTATGTGGCTGGAGAGTGTTTTCCCAGAAGCTAGTTCTAATAGTTTCTAGAATTAGCTAGTGCTAATTCTGTAGCTTCAGCATGACCTGCTTAGATGCTGTGATGCCTAATTCTTAATAGTTTTTCTGAAGGCATTCTCTTGATTTGTCAGAAAAAACATGTATAATGTAGGGTATAAGGAGAAATTTGCTCTTTTAATCTTGTTCATATTAGTGATATTGAAAGACAAATATATAGCCTAATTAATACATAGTATCAATTATTGACAGGCTGAATGTGTACTTTATGAATCATAACAAACTCGTAAGTGGTTTTGTGTTTGTGCAAACAGAGTCGATATAACCAAGCAAAGTTAAGCATACATGATAGAAACCTGAAGGTTGCTGCTGTTGTAGAGAGTTTGGAGCGAGAAATGGAATTGCTGTGTCTCACTGGAGTAGAAGATCAGCTGCAAGCAGATGTTAGACCAACTCTAGAGATGCTAAGAAATGCTGGAATAAAGGTACTAAACAAATACTGCTGACAAAACAGGTTATCATTTATTAACTTATTTTAAGAAGACATGAATTACGTTCGTCTATATTCGGGTTCATTCAAAGGAAGAAATATGCCATGTCCTAAGCACATTCTGGGCATGGGCTAGCAGAAACAAACAAGACTGTGTGCCAAGTTCCCTTGTTCCTCACAGGCTTCATTGATTTTAAGCCTAGTTCTGTAGGAAAACTACCAGTGGATAAACATATGTGATTCCCAGTCATTTGTCCTCTGACTGTCTACAGTTAAACTCTCCTAGCTGACACTAAATGAGTTTGGCACAAGATTGCTATGATAACAATGTTTTGAGGATTGACACTCACAAGAAGTCTCAGAGATCACAAGGTGGATTGTTTGAACTAGAATTCAGAACTGCCCTTGGACTTTGTTCAAGTCATGTTAAAGGGACAATGTCAAAAGCTTTGCATGAGAGTTAGTGCAGTGTTTTTTTCATAAGCAGGCTATGCTAGACAGCTGTCAATTACACTTTTAAAAGTAATGCATTTATTTGAGAGAACGTTTCAAGTGAAGATAAGCAATATCTGAGAGGAGTGGGCAAGATTTTATACATTTTGCTTGAAGCAGAGTATCAAAATCTGCACAGAAGGGTGTCTTGACTTTGCTTTGGTTAAACTGAATCAGATACAATGATTTTGTTAACCTAAGAAGAGCAAGTTATTTTGCTTTGCAGCAAGCATGGGTGTCACGGGCCAGTACTGGGGGGCTACCGCCTGTCAGGATGTTACCGCGACTTCCTCTCCCAATGTGGAGAGGTTTGTTAAAAAAGCCCGAGTGTCCACCTCTGTCAGAGGAACGGCCACTGTGGGTCTGTTTCTAAGAGAGTAGATTAAAAGTACCCTCCCACCACGCTCACAAATTGTTACTGAGACCAATGTTTAGTTTGCAAATTAATCAGTTTATTAAGGGACAATACAAACTAAGGGATCAAGGTTCAGGAGAGGTTAGCTAGGTATATATATTGGAAAAGGGATTCAAAGGCACTGTGGTCTATAAAAGGCACACTCCGAAGGAGAGGTGTAAATCAATGGAGTGAAAGGGTAGGAGTTGAGCCCAGTAAGAAAGTTAAAGAGTGTGTGTGTGTGTGTGTGTGCGTATTTACCCTCCTTCCTTGCGTAGCGCAGTTCTCGAAATGTGCTGGCAGGCTCGGCTGGAGTTCCGCAGGGGGACCGGTGTCCCAGTGACCGGGGCGACCCCTTCCTGCTGCTGGCAGGGCTCTGGTCCCGTGGCTCTGTGGCAGACACAGGCTGGGCAGGCTTCTTTGGTCCGGTTCGGTCCAGGCTGGGCAGGCAGGGTCCCCGGTACCCACCCGCGACAATGGGAAATCTATCTGCATGAGAGAGGCGTGGGAATGCATGGAGTTCTGTCTTGGGACAAATGATGAGCCAGCTGAGAATTTATATGTTAGAATTAGTGAGCAGACCAATGTAGACAACGTTGTGGTGTCTGCTACAGACTACCTGATCAAGAAGAAGTAGAAGAGGCCATCTTCAGACAACTGGAAGAAGCCTCACACTTGCCCATGCTGACCCTTGTGCTGGACTTTCACTACTCCAGTATCTGCTGGGAGGGCAACAAAGGAGGGCACAAGTAAACGAGGAGAACTTTGTAGTTCAATGTTGGTAATTTCTTGACACAAATGATTGAGGAGTCAACAATGAGAGATGCTCCATTAGATCTCATACTAACAAACAATGAGGAAAAAGCCTGGAGCAGGTCTCGCAAGTCTATGGGACCTAATGTGGTCTATCCATGGGTCCCGAGGGAACTGGCAAATGCAGTTGCTGAACCTCTTTCCATCATATCTGGGTGGTCATGGTGGTCTAGTGAGGTTCCTGCAGACTGGAAAAAAGGTAACACAGCCTCTATTTTTAATAAAGGGGAAAAAGGAAGACCTGGAGGACTACAGGCCAGTCAGTCTCACCTCTGTGCCTGGCAAGATCATGGAATGGTTCACCTCTGTGCCTAGCAAGATAATTTTCCTTCTGGATAATATGCTAAAGCACATAGAAAATAAGAGGGTGATTGGTGACAGCCAACATGACTCCACTAAGGGCAAATCATGCCTGACCAATCTGGTGGCCTTCTATGACAAGGCTACAGAGATGATGGGTAGTGGCAGAGCAACTGACGTCATCTACCTCAACATAACGTCCTGGTCACAGACTGCAGGCACAAATGCAGGCTGAGGGGAGAAGGGCGAGAGAACAGTCCCAAGGAAAATGACCCGGGGGTGGTAGTTGATGAGAAGCTCAACATGAGCCACCAGTGTGTGCTGGAGGCAAGAGAGCAACTGCATCCTGGGCTGCATCAAAAGAGGTGTGGCCAGCAGGGCCAGGGAGGTGATTCTGCCCCTTTACTCTGCTCTGGTGGGACCCCACTGGAATACTGCATACAACCCTAGAGCCTTCATCACAGGAAAGACATGGAGCTGTTGGAGAGGGTCCAGAGAAGGACCACCAAGATGATCAAAAGGCTGGATCACCTCTGCTGTGAAGACAGGCTGAGAGGGTTGGGGCTGTTCAGCCTGGAGAAGAGAAGGCTCTGGGGAGACCTGATAGCAGCCTTCCAGTACCTGAAGGGGAGCTTTTCACCGGAGAGGGCAATGATAGGACAAGGGGTAATGATTTTAAACTGAGAGAGGATAAATTTAGGTTAGACATCAGGAAGAAATTCTTCACCATGAGGGTAATAAGGTGCCTAGGGAGGTTGTGGAAGCCCCCCTCCCTGGAGGTGTTAGACCATGTTGGATGAGGCTTTGTGCAGCCTGGTCTAGTGTGAGGTGTCCCTGCTCATAGCAGGGAGGTTGGAACCTTCCAGCCTTAACCAATAACCTTAACCGTAACCTTGGTCCCTTCCAACCTTAACCATTCTGTTATTCTATGATTCTATGAATTGGTTAGGGATGTGAAAGTTGGTTTGATGGCACAGCTTTGGCTGCCCAACAGGAGTTATGAAACGGTGAAGTTCTGCAGGCTCAGGAGGATCTTATTACTGTTTAATACCTGAAGGGACTGTCCAAAGAGGACAGAGCCAGGCTTTTTTTCAGTGATGCACAGTGAAAGCCCAAGATGTAATGGATGCAAACTGAAATAAAGGAAGCTGCACTTGACTACAGGAAGAAATATTTTTAATGTGTTTTCAAAATCTGGAGCAGGTCTCACAGAGTTCATCAAGTCTCCCTCCTTAGAGATGTTCACAACTGTCTTGACATGGTCCTGAACAGCCTCCTGTAGTTGATCCTGCTTTGCACTGGGGAGTTGGACTAGATAATCTCCAGAGACCACTTTCCATGTCTGCTATTTTTGTATTCTATTTTTAATTAATTCCTGTTCCCCAGAGGCTTTCAGGTGAATTAGCTGGTAATGCAGTCATGTGCACAATTAGAAAAATGCATATATGGATTAAAGCCTTATGATGACATCAAGTTTTAGTTCAGTATGGTATGACTAGAGCAAAGTACTTATATATTAGTATTTTGTGTATACTATTTTTTCACTTGCTCTTGGTATTTCTCCTATGTCTGGTCACTTCTGACTGTTAGGTATATCTTGCTACAAACAGGTATAGAATATTTAGAATTTTTAGGGGATTTTGTTGTTCCTGTTTTGGTTTGGTTTCTTTAGTGATTAGTTCTAGGATTTCAGAGCATTAAAGATGTTCTGACTTTAATTACAACCAACATTATAGTAGGCTAAAAACAGAGCTGTAGATGGGTAATAAAATTATAGATTACCCAGTTGCTGATGAGAAAACTTGAGTTTTCTGTCCAGACATTGACCCACACATGGACACTAATGAAAAGGGTGTTACTTGAGATGTATAGGAAAAGAGAAGACAGAGACTTACGGTTTAATAAAGTTTCAACTGTTAGCTTAGTGTAACTATCCAGTAATAACTCCTGCAGCTTAATCATTCTTTCTGTGTGGTCTGTTCTGTTTCATCTAGGGCTAATGCTGGTTCATCCAGATGCCCTTCAATGTTCTTGGTGTTAAGGGGCTGAGGGAGTGAGAACTGCCTCACTTTTAAGAACAGCTGGATCTTCAACCTTATTTCTTAAGGTTTAATGCCTTCATCTTCTGCATGGTCAGCAGGCAGGGTCTCTTTGGAGCGTTGGGACTGTAGCTTTTCCTCCAGGATATTTTGTCTCACTGCTTGGCTGCTGCTTTCAGATAGATTCTCACTAGGGTCGCAGACTCTCGTGGTGCATCATTTTGCTGACAAGTATTCTCTCTCTTGTAGGTGTCTGCATTGTGACTCTTGATCATGGTAGCATCAGGGCCGTAGGGAGAGGCTTTTATGCTTTCCCTGCTGTTCAGCTATGCCAGTAGGTTTCCCCAGAGTTTCACCTTGTCTTCATGTGGATTGAGACATTGACCCTTGTGAGAACAGAAGGGGAATGGAGCTGTCTGAAGTACACAGTTCTGCCTTGTGTGCTATTGCAGTAAAAACTGCTCATTAATTTTAGTTAAAAATGCACATATCGGTCTATTTTCTCTGCTAGTCTAATGCCAAAAGGTAACAGAATAAGGCTGGAGAAAGATGTCATTACATTTGGAGAACAGGTACATTTATGTCCAGTGGATTAAATGTTTACATTATTTTGCAGATATGGATGTTAACAGGAGATAAACTGGAGACAGCAACTTGTATTGCAAAAAGTTCTCACTTAGTGTCTAGGACTCAAGATATTCACATTTTCAGACCTGTAAGTATAGTTCCAATTTTTTTTGTTGGTTCATCAAAGGACAGCTAATTACAATGTTGCTTTTTTTTATTAGTAGTTGGCTGCTTGTTGAAAATGGATGTCTTACTGTACTGAGTGTCCTACGATGGCCAAGAGAGTAGGTAGTCATTCAAGGATGCAGAATTACAAAGCATTGCTTCTGTTTCAGGGGAGTTGTTTCTAGATTTGTTGTTATGCTACAGAAAATGTTTGTAGCCATGGTGGGGTGACCCAGGTTCAACATGTTTTACACTCTTCATTTACACAGTGGACATAGTAAGGTACCTCTGAATAATGATGGAGAGGGTTCTATGTGAGGTGCTGAACGAGTAAGAAAAGTGTCCAGGAATTTAGGCTTCCTGAATGTGCTTTTTGCTTGATCTTGCATTTTTATCAATATTTATAGACTCCAGCAAAATTAATCCTGAATTAAACCGTAAGGCCCACGTCTTCTGTATAGACATAATTCAAATCTGTATGAGAAAAATTGATATATTTTTTAAAATATCTTTATAGTTATTTGTGGTTTTTTATCACACCATTTAAGATAATTATTGGAAAGGTAAACTGAGTATCTTTCTCTGTACATTTTGCTTATATTTGCATAGCATCAACTCTGGTGAAGCTGAACAGAAATAGATTTTCCAGACGTTGATTGATGCTGTGTGATCAGACATAATATGTCTCTGTTTGTTCTAAATGAACCACTTGCACCTACAGAAATAATTATATGAATATAATTTACATGTAAATGTAGTTTTGTCTGAAGCGTCAGAATGGAAAATTAGGCCCTGCAGACTACTATTTGCAATTAAATTATTAATGCTTCTGATAAAACTTTAGATCAATTTTTGTTGACCTTTCCATGTTATAACGCTGCAAATTAAGTCTTCTTGAATAAAATCTATTTATTTGAGTCAGATTTTTATTTTCATTACCTCGACTAGTAATAACACATCAGCGTAAAACTATGTTAACTTTGAGTACGCAAAGTTTTTAATTGGTTAGAAAATGGATCTGTACAGAATTATTTATGTGGCTGTATTTGTTTCAAATAAATTAATTAATATAAGATTAATATAATAATATAAGAAAATACCAAGCCCTCTAAAATGTCCTTTTTAATTCTAAATTAATAAATAAAAAATTACTTAGTGCTTTGTCTTTCCAAAAAAGTGCATTTTGTTTTTAATGCTCTTCCTTTTTGTTCGTAGAAGTCTCAGCTTCTTCATTTTGTAATACATTTAGCTCATATATTGTTCTAGAGTCATTTACAAATTTTTTTTAAAAACCACCTCTGTTAGCTGAAAGGTAGAACAGAGAGGGTAATTACTGCTCCTTAGTGTGCACCAAGTGCTGACATCTTTTAATCTCTGTAATGCAAAAAGATTATAATGGGCCAATTCAATCCCAGGTTCCTAACAGTTGCCAGATAAGGAGTTTTCTTTTTACAGGTGTAATTGTGGGAAAGGAAGAAAAAAATTCTGAACTGGGGCGTATGCATGGGTTTTTTCTGTTTCCAGGTGCTTTTTAATGTAACTCAAATTATATATGTGTTAGACAGAGACTGTAGGGAAGAGAGGGAAAAAGGTCTTTGGACTTTCTGATTCTGGGTAGCAGTGGGCCAAGGACAAGCTTCATATACAGGATAATTACGACTCACATATTTTTAAAGTTATTTAATCAAACTGCTAGCAGAGCCAAAATTAGAAGTGTAATCAGAGTTTTTGTTTTTTCCTGTGCTCGGAACTTTGTCTTGCATGATAGCTTTAAAATCCATTGATCTTTTATTAGAAAAAAACCCCAAAACTACTTCAAAATCTGGTTATAACTTAATTTTTTTATGCTCTAGCTCAAAACCTTCCAAGCTCCATTTGGCAACTTTTGACCTTTTCTTGCCATTCACAGCTGGGTCTTTCTAAAACAATAATTACGTATATTAAAAAATCAATGATGTAGTTCTTTTGTATTATGTATCAGAGCACTGGAATAGGCTGCCCAGAGAGGTTGTGGAGTCTCCTTTTCTGGAGACTTTCAAGACCCATCTAGGTGTGTTCCTGTGTGATCTGCCCTAGGTGTTCCTGCTGCAGCAGGAGAGTTAGACTAGATATTCTTCAGGGGTCCCTTCCAACCCCTACCATTCTATGATTCTGTTATGCCACTTGGTCCTGCTGTTTTATACTCACACAAGATCTAAAAGGATTAGTACTAGTGAGCATTTTTTAATGTGCTTTTTGAACACTGTCTCCTTACCCAAACTGAAGGAACTATTAATATGAATAGTTTTCATTATTCTAAGATCATATCTTACTGGTTAATACATAAAATTTTGGGGGTTGCTTGATTTTGTTGTCTTATTTTTTTTCTAGTCCTGCTGAAACAGGAAGGCTTGGGTCAGCTTGAACTTAATCTATTTTCATGTCATTAATTCTTTAATTTGTTAGCCCTAGTCTACTTTGGTGAGAAACCAGTCAAACTTGACTACATGGGTTTTCTTTGTTTGAGGATTACTTTTTCACTCCATCAGATTCAAGGCTTGTAGTCACATCCCGTGGGTATTGGGCTTGCACTGGGATAAAACATTGTTGAAGAACCGAGGCCTTCTGGGTATGAGTTCTCAAGACCTGATTTATTTAGGCAGGTTTTCTTTAAAAATATAACAAAATCTTTTAAGTGAGTGGTTTTTATTGAAGGTTACCACTCGAGGAGAAGCTCACTTAGAACTAAATGCCTTTAGGAGGAAGCATGACTGTGCCTTGGTGATATCTGGGGACTCACTTGAGGTAAGAGCTTGGGTTTTGTCAAATTACATTTCCCTGTTTGCTTGTGTTCAAAAAGTAGTGTTAGTGTCTTCATGTTCTTAAGCTTTTTTCCAATATTTGCTCATACTTGAACTTTTCCTTAGAGATACTTTTTTTCATTGAGTGCTAATTAGAAAATGTATATTTTGGATGGGCAAATGTTACTGGTTTGCTGGTCTCCTGTATAGGTACAGAATGGAATCTGTATGTAGCATGCTTTAGTATTGTCTCTTCCCTTGAACCCAAAGAGTGTTGGCTCTCTAAATGAAACAGAATGTCAGTTAAAATAGTAAGGGCACAGTCAGGAAAATGTGGCTTTTTTCCTCCCACATGGATATTGTGCCAGCCACACTTCATGAAGGAATTCTTTATACTGTATTTTTCTGTTAGACTACATGTAGTAGTATTTAATAATAAGTAAATGTGAGTGTATTTTTTCCCTTAGGTTTGTTTGAAGTATTATGAGCATGAATTTGTAGAGTTGGCTTGTCAGTGTCCTGCTGTAGTGTGCTGCCGATGTTCTCCCACCCAAAAAGCTCATATTGTGAAACTGTTACAGCACCACACTGGAAAACGCACGTGTGCAATAGGTAACCTTTGGCATGATCTTCCTTTGCAATAGCTAAAATCTGTAATAAAGTTAAGCAGTAGATGGCACCAGTGAGAAACAGTTGAAACAAAATCTTTATCAACAGCCAGGTGTTGTGTAGCTGTAGCAGAAAATGCCATTCCGTGAGAAAGCTGTGGTTATCTTCTTTATTCCACAGGAAAGTATTGGTCCCTGAAGTAATTAATCACAATCCATAGATTAATTATAGGAATGTAAAGCTGTATAAGAGGTTTCTAAAATACTGTAAGGTCAGGAGAGTAAAACTTCTGAAGAGCTGAATATTGCAGTGACATTTTCCAGGTGATGGAGGAAATGATGTCAGCATGATCCAAGCAGCAGACTGTGGAATTGGAATTGAAGGCAAGGTAATGTTAACAGCTTCATTGTCATAATAGTATAGTTACATGGCATTCAAGGGTTTTTTATTAAACAATAGTGAGTTGATCATTTTTAATTGAAGTATGCTGTAACATGATAAAAATGCTTGGTCTTTGAACAAATATTTTCTTTGCTTCTGTGTCCTCTGCTTTATCTTTTTTAATACAAAAAAAAAAATCAAGAAAAGCAGAATACACTGCAGTTTTTTCTGTGTAGTATTTACTTGAAAAAAGCAGGATGGGCAATTAAATTTGCCTGTTAGAGCCACTGTGTCTTAGAATATGAACAAAAAATTATCCTTTGTGTCTTTTTGCAGGGTTGATTTCCAAAGCAGGAGCAAACTTGACTCTTAAAATTAATTACCACTTAGAATTCTGAAATTTGAAGCACATATTTTACATTGGTTTTCATATTTGGAATATTTTTGTTTTGTTCTAGGAGGGAAAACAAGCTTCCCTAGCAGCTGATTTCTCTATCACACAGTTTAAACACATAGGTAGGCTGCTGATGGTACATGGTCGAAACAGTTACAAAAGATCAGCAGCACTTGGTCAATTTGTCATGCACCGAGGCCTTATTATTTCAACTATGCAGGTATTTAAAACTTTGTCTTCTGAATAGTTAAAAACACTGTCTGTCTTTGAAATGTCACAAAATCCTAAAGCACCTGTATTATTTTTTCTGTATTGTAATGTTTTGTATATAGAATGATATTAAATATATAATTATCTGCTTTTTGTAGGCTGTATTTTCATCAGTCTTCTATTTTGCATCTGTTCCCTTATACCAAGGATTCCTTATGGTAGGGTAAGTGAAAACCAACAGTTACAATATCTGGTAATAAGTACAGCAAGCTACTTTGTTAAATCCCATCATGTAGTTGGTGTCTGCCATATTTTTCATACATTTTTCATTGGTACACTACCAAAACCTGGAATGAGTCTGCAAAGATAAGCCAAACTAGGTTGCATATGCACTAGATGAGGGAGGAAGCCTCATGATCAGGTCTCTGAAGAGGGGGACCTGCAGAGCCTTAGAAGATACTATATAACCTTTTTCACATATGGACTGTAAAGACTAGAGGAAATCTCCCAGACCAGTCTCAGCTGTTACACAGATTGCCAGACAAGCCTCAGTGAGAATCAGATTTCTGCCAGACTCTATAGAGGTGAGCAATAGCCCTCTCCAAAATGTTAGTAATAGTTGTGCTGGGTTCTAGAAAAGTACATTCTAACGTATGCATCAAGCATGGGCATACCAAAATCCAAAGCCATTTACAGAACTGTTAAGACTGTGGTTTATCCACCTACCTATACCATGATATCTGGAATATAGTGCTTGTTTTTCTTCAGTTTTCATGCCATCTCTGCATGAATTTCAGTGTCAGGTCTTTGAACTGGTTGTCCAAAGTAGAAGTGTAAAGTGAGTATGGTAACAGGCATTAAGTTTGGGTGATACATATATAGAAGAAATACATTTTTTTACTGTTTTTTGAATTTATAAAAGCTCTATAACTTCTCATGTCTGGCAGCTCTGAGAAGAAGAAGATCAGGTTGCATGTAAAAAGCTGTATTGGTAAGCTGTCTTATTACTAGATAGAAAAACAAGTGTAATTCCTCTTACATAAAAAGAATAATAAGAAAAGAAGAATAAAAATAACTCAGTAGATTAGTTTAAAATCGTATCATACAGAAGTGTCATCCTGTGTGTTTTTCCTTCTCCTAGGTATGCAACCATATATACTATGTTTCCAGTCTTCTCTCTAGTATTGGATCAGGATGTGAAGCCAGAAATGGCATTGCTGTATCCAGAACTTTATAAGGATCTCACAAAGGTATGAATGTCCTCAGTGCTCAGATATGCACAAATGCTGAAATCTGCAATGTGCAAAACTGGGAATTCTAACAAACATTTTATTTGGGTATTCCATGCAAGACAGATGCACAACTAATGCAATGCAGACTTTTGTACTATGGAAATAATCCATGGTAGCAAATGTTGCACTCAGATTTATTAATACATTTTTAAAGTCACCATGGTTGGACTGAAATAAATCAGACGTGAAGGTATGTTGATGTAAAAGTTGCTTTCAGATTGGTCCCACCACCTCTGATCTGGAGTTATTTATGCCTACTTTTTCCTTTTTAACTTTCCTTTTTTAACTAATAGGGTGTTCTTTTCCTTAAATTCCAGAAACTACTATACTGACCTCCAAAAGCTGATTTTCTTTAAATAACAGATATCGATGACTGATATTTGTTAACTGAAACACCTTGTAGATATTGTTTTCTCTGTGTTTGCACATACCTGCAAACAGTGAAAGCATGTAATTTATTTACCTGCAAAAGTGAAACAAACCTCAAAATTCTGTTTTCCTACGTTTTTTTAAAACTACTTCTGCTCCAATTAAATGGTCTATTAGAAAAGTTGTGATTTAAGACAGAAGCTCAAAAGCAAGCTAGTTGAAGAGGGTCCAATCCAGACCCTCTGTATTTAATTGTACTAATTGGGACAATTTTTTCTCATCTCTTAGAGATCTTGATCCTCTGTTTCTCCTCTCCAGAATCTTTACAGTTTCTTTGTGAGATTTCAGGCTATGTTTAATCTCAAACAAGGACTTACACCTGCCAAAGGCAATTGTAAGCGTGCCTGTACGTACCTGATGATAACTTCTTGATGCAAATGGGGGACACACCAACTAGGAGTGGAGGGCTGCTGGATCTTGTACTCACTAACAAGGAGGGTTTGGTTGAAGCAGTGACGGTCAAAGGCAGCCTTGGCTGCAGTGATGATGAGATGATGGGGTTCAGGATCTTGAGTGGGAGTGTTGTTGTTCTTTGTCTCTCTCTTCTGCCTGGCTCACCATTAATGTCGTGGTTTGGGCCCAACACAACAACAAAGCAACAGCCCCATGGCCACTCACTCAGCTTCCCCACACACACACACACTGGGATGAGGAGGACAAAGATCATGGGTCAAGACAAAGGTCAAGGAGGGTTCTTCATCAGTTAAGGTCCCAGGCCAAACAGACTCAACTTGCAGAAAAAATATAACTTCACACAGGACACAGACACACACAGAGCAGGGCTCACACACGTTATCCCTACCCCTCTCTTTTTCCCGGGACCAAATCCCTTTGTTCCCAGCTTCTCTTCCCTCCTTCCCCCCAGCGGCACAGGGGGACAGGGGATGGGGTTTAGAGTCAGTTCACAGGCTGGTGGTTCCTGCTGCTCCTGCCTCCTCAGGAAGAAGGAGTCCTGCCCTGCTTCCCCACAGGGTCCCTCGCATGGGAGAGAGTCCTCCAGGAACCTCTCCTGCATGAGTCCTTCCCACGAGGTCCGGAGCTGCTCCAGCCTGGGCTTCCCACAGAGTCACGGGGGCTTCGGGAACAGCCATCTCCCCTGGCACCAGGGT
>NW_009952480.1:989798-1005508 GCF_000747805.2 Chaetura pelagica
CCACGTTCCTCAATGAGTGCAGGGGCACAGCTGCCATCTCGCCATGGGCTGCAGGGAAACTTCTGCTGGGGCATCTTCTTCCTCACCAACAACCAGTACTGCTCTCCTTCCCCAGCACAGCTTTTCTCCCCTAAGTCTTTCTCTGCTCAGGTCTTATTTCAGTTCTTTCGTATGTTAATTGCAGAGGTGCATCTGTTGTCTCTTAATGGCTCCTGGGCTGGGTTTGGAGAAGGGGAGCTTCTTACCAGAGCCACTCCTGTGGCCCTTCCTCTGCTACCAGAAACCCCACCAAACCAGAACAGGGAGGAACAGAATACCTAGCAGGATCACAACCCTGGACTTCAGCAGGGCCAACTTTGGCCTCTTCAAGCAATTGTTAGGGGAAATCCCATGGGATAGGGTACTAGGTGTGGTAAAGGGGCTCAAGATAACTGGTCAACGTTCAAGGACCACTTCTTTCAAGCTCAGGATCTGAGCATCCCAATGGGTAGGAAATCAAGAAGGGGAGCCAGGAGACCAGCATGGTTTAGCAAGGGCAAACTGCTGGGCAAACTCAAGTAGAAAACAAGAATCTATAGATCATGGAAGGAGGGGCTGGCCACTTGGGAGGAATATAGGACTGTTGTCAGAGGATGCAGGGAGGCAACTAAGAAAGCTAAGGCCTCCTTGGAATTAAACCTTACAAGTGAGGTTAAAGGCAGTAGAAAGGGCTTCTTCCAATACATTGCAGATAAAACTAACAGTAGAGTCAATGTAGGCCCACTGCTGAATGAGGTGTATGCCCTGGTGACAGAAAATACAAAGAAGACAGAGCTACTGGATGCCTTCTTTGTCTATATTGCTGGAGAATGTCCTCAGGAGCCCCAGACCTCTGAGGCCCCAGAGGAAGTCAGGATAAAGGAGGAGTTTGCCTTGGTTGATGAGGACAGGGTTAGGGATCAGTTTAGCAATCTGAGCATCTATAAATCGATGGGCCCTGATGGGATGCACCCACAGGTGCTGAGGGAACTGGCAGAGATCATTGCTAGACCACTCTCCATCATCTTTGGTAAGTCATGGGCAACAGGAGAGGTGCCTGAGGACTGGAGTATAGCAGATGTCACTCCAGTCTCCAGGGCAAGAAGGAGAACCCAGGTGACTATAGACTAGTCAGCCTCACCTAGCTAGGTTCAGAGAGACAGGTGTGGCCACATACCCTGAAGGACACATTGGGTCAGTATTAGGTGTTACTGTGGCTCCTACAGAGTTATAGCAGGAAAAGATTATGAAATTTTGAAAGGACATACAAGTAAGAGGGCTCTCTGCTTTCACCTGAAAGTGATTGACAGTCTGTTGTGCAGCATTCCCAAGAGGCACAGGAGTGACTTAAGCCTTCTAGTTCCATAAAGGTGAACCAAACTCAAGCTCATTCTTTTTTCATAAATATTGCTAACTGGGAGCTATGATTGAGGGTGGAAGCAGTGTCCACTGCTCAAACGAAGATGAATAGGCACTCACCGAAGAGTAAAAATGTAATGTTTCTTTGTTGATTGTATGAGAATTTTTTTCCATATGTTCAGTCTGTCACCAACATTCTAGACTATATGCAGAACTATGAAAATGTCTTTAGCACCTTGCCATGAGCTTCATCTATCCAAGAAAATATTTCAGCCTATACTGAAGTAGCAGGGTTAATTCATCACTTTTTACAGCAGTGAGACACATTTCTTGTTAAACTGCTGATTCTTCCCTGTTCCAGAGATCACTTGTGCCAAAAGAGCTGCATTGTTTGTTGTTCTATTCTTTTAAATGCATAGCCTTTCAACTCTGCAATTCTAACATATTTAATCAGGACCCTCACAGAATGCAAGCATTACATACACATATAAAGCATTTATTCTTTGATTTATGCATAGCATTCACAATCACAAGAAGATGTAAAATTAATTTAGTAATAGCAACTTGCTGAAAATTTTGTTTATTCTATGAATGCAGATAGTTTATATAATATTTCAAAGGGACTAATAACTACAATTTTGCTCAAGGTTTAGGTCAGTTGGTACGTAATGCTATTTTTCTTGAAGACTACTAATTACAAACCAGACATAAAAACATTTTAATTAAAAAAAATTAACTAGTTTTACTGTAACCCTCTGAAAACCAGCCAGAGCATTGCATGGTAAATCATTTTGCAACGAGTTTGCAATGAAGAATCATAAAAACAAGTAAAATCTTTTTAGCTTATATCACTTCTAAGACTGCTTATTTTACTTATGTAATGTGTCTCTGGTGATGGACTATTAAAAATATATGATCTGGGTAGTTTTATTGGTTTTAAAAGTTGTGTTTAACTATCCTCTCACTTGTTCCCTTAGGGAAGATCTTTGTCATTTAAGACCTTCCTCATCTGGGTTTTAATCAGTATTTACCAAGGTAGGAAAAAGTCCTAATTTTACTGAACTGAGAATTTTTTGTCTGCTATTAGCAATATTGTTTTTCAGCTGCAGGTTGAATTCCCAAAGCTTAACATTTCAGCAGCAGTTATATATATTGCTTTCCGTTTATCTCGTAAATCGATATTCCTGTAGTGTGCCAGGCCTATTGAAAACACAGCACGGATTGGTATTTTTATTGATGCATGTCACCTAAGAAAAGTCATGTTTTTAATTAAATACTAATCCAGAAAAATTTTAATGAGTGCTTATCACATTGCACATATTTACACAGTAGTTTTCTTTCATGGAATTACAGAAGCACTGTTGGAAGAAATCTGAATTATGTAATCAGTTAAAAGTAATTACACTTTCAACAATATCTCATTTATTTGTAGCACTTCACAAATTAAGGTTAATTAACAGTTCATCAGATATATTGCACCAAAAAGTGTTTAATTTTGTAATAGTTTTATTTCTTTACAGCTTTACTTTAGTTGTGTTATTCATGTACACTAAGTACAGCAGGTACCACATCTGTTCTTTTAGAAAGATCAGTGTTGTTACCTTATAGAAGAAATTGTCTCCTCTGAAAACTTGCCAGTAATCAAATGTTCAGTATGCACTCTAAAAACTGGCACAATGGCATTTCATTGCTCGGTGTATTGTTAACTTTGTGTGCCTTTTCTAGGTGGGATTCTGATGTATGGAGCCCTGCTGCTTTTTGAATCTGAATTTGTACACGTCGTTGCCATTTCCTTCACTGCCCTAATCCTGACTGAGCTCTTGATGGTTGCACTGACCATACGAACATGGCACTGGTTAATGGTGGTGGCTGAATTCCTCAGTCTTGGCTGCTATGTGGCCTCTCTTGCATTTCTAAATGAATACTTTGGTGAGTAATAGTAAAAGTATTTTAGCAAACTACTCTGCTTTACATTTCTTATATTTTTCTTCTTTTTAAAAATTAAGAATGCATCATGTTACGCTTTGTGAAATACAGCTTACTCCATAAGGAATATTGCTGAGTTGAAATATTATCTTATCCTTTTCTCCTAGAGTTTGACAGTCTTCATTTCTGTTACTGATTTATCTAGAGGATAAACTTTATTCAAACCATGCATGCTTTTCCCATTCTTGATCTGATCTTGACAGTCCAAACTACATACCTTAAATTAGCTTTGAGATATACACTGTTGAAATACACATGATTTTTAAAAAAACAGTATTTTTCACTGAGTTAAGCTACTTTGTGTGCCAGATCAAGTGGACCTCACTAGATCTAACCCAGGAGCTTAAAAACACTGAAGTATTGCTGCAAAGTGAGGCAGAAGGCAGTATATGTAGATACTTTATAAGAATCATTGTTTCATAATTACATAAATCTTACATGGATGCTGCTTTAAATTGCAGTATGCTATACTGTGTCATAAGGTTCTGATTGTTCATAGTTCACAAGATGAAAGAACACATTTTACCTGCAGCTCTTAGCCATCAAGGATCTGAGCATCAAAATAATACATATTTCTTTTTATATCAAATCATATTTCAGTAAAAACAGCTATCTCAGTGTGTTTTTACAAATGTAACTTTTACAGAAATATATATAACATTTTCCAGAGGCTGATGAGTAAGGAGTTGCCCTTCCTCAGTTGTCACTTCTCATAGCAAAAATATATGTTATATGGTAGTTTCTACGAGTCTCATAGTTCACTCTCTGTGAACACCTGTCCCAGGTGTTCAACACTAAGGTAGCGCATTTACGTTATATAGTTATTTTTTAGTCAGAAAGTGCTTCACTGCCTGCCCCCTCCCCGTTCTGTTCCTTCCCAGATTTCTCAGCAGTTGAATTTTCATGAAGAAACAACCTTAGTGGGCTTGGTACTTGCATTGTACGTTATTTCTTGTTTGCCAGAGTACCTTATTCTTTTCTCTGACACTGATGCACAGACTCTTTCATAGAGTTGATTGGGTTGATTCCTGAATCTCCACAGCCAAATTACAAATGAAAGGAACAAACAAGAACAGACACAGGTACTGGCTCTGTACTTCCAGGAACTTCATAAATCATAACCTGTTGCTTCACTTTTGTAAGTCTTTAGTATTGGTGACAGCCAGTCCTTGCATCCATTATAGGTGTTGTTCAGTGAGGAATACCTTTAGGTGGTGTTCACAGATGCATAAAAACTGCAGGACTTTGTTTCTTTCAAACCTTTCTGTGAAGGGAGTGCTTTACTATCCTCATGTATTTGCTGAACAAGTCCAAGCAACTCAGTAAGTAAATAGTTGCATGGCTTCTTGCAGCCTGGGGACTTAACTTCTGTATTTTTCATCATTTAGGGTACTGAAAAGGCTTCAGTTTAATTGACTCATTTTACTGTGTCATTAATCAGTTAATCTGAGAAAATGCTTTTCAGTCTCACTTCTGCTTAATGCTTTACTCTTATTTAATCTGTCACAGTATAACTGGGGCTTTTTTTTGTGCATGTAATGTAGTATAAACTTAACCTATGGTTTACAGTTCAAGTTATAGAACAACTTCCATGTATTCAGGAAAACAATCCAGTCCAATAATGCTTGACTTCATTGGCAAATAAACTGGTTCTTTCAATGATGTTACTTATAAGCCTCATCTCCTCCCAAAGAAATTATGACAAGACATTCACTTTGGAAAGACAAAAAAATATGTGCTACCAGTCTACAGCTCTGACTCATGGAAGTAAATAAGTTTTTAGGTTTCTGAATTAATTGCAAACAATGACCTTATTAGACATGCCTCTGTTATATGTTAATAGGCTTGTAGTATGTCTAAGCAAAGTTAAAACTGTTAAAACTGTGTAACAAGTTTAAACACTGAAATCTAAAATCCCAGGTATTTTTAATGAGTAAAGTTGGAACAGTAAAGCATTTCTTTACTGCATTTTCTGAAGTCAATTTTCATTCATTTTAAAATGTTCTGATCAGGTTGTTTATGCAGTAAACTATACCTTGAAGCCAAATGTAAAAAAATTACCTACCTACTTACAACCTTAAAACATGACAAAATATAAAATCTCTATATTTTTAATAGTCTTACTGTCACATGAAAGACAATAATAATCCAGCTAATGCTACTAATATAATTTGCATTTCCTTTTTGTGTGGCTAACCTGTTTGGGGTTTTTTGACATAACTTTTATATTTTCTGTAAATCTATCCTTTCATTTTCATTCTCCCTCTGTTAAACAGGTATAGGCAGAGTGTCTTTTGGAGCTTTCTTAGGTAGGTGAAATTTAACTTTTCTTGAAGTTTTAAGTTTAAAAATCCATTAAAGAATAGTAGATTATTTAATATACACCTTTGTAAATAATGGGGGGGTTGGAAATCAGCCATAGTTTTTCAGGTTACCTGGGTTCTGGGATCTTTCCATGATAATTAAGTGTGACCTGATTGTGGCAAATGTGGTAAAAAAATGTCAATAGCAAGTGTAGGATGTCACCATTCTTGTTAATGTTTGTCACAAAAAATAACTTTTCACTGTGGCTTGTGGCAATACCACTACTTGTTTTCCCTTTTAATTTTTGGGCTTTAAGTTTTTAAGACTCATTGAGTCTATGTTGAGACTGTTTGAGAGAGAAATAATCTGAATATGGAATAAAGGATCCAAAATGGTAATAGAATTTCTGGTTATGAACTTGTATTATAGTGGGTTCTCACTAGTAGAAAAATTAAGTTGGCTTAATGTTCTAATATGAGAATGTCTTGCTTTTAAACTGAGATTTTGTTTCCCCTAAAATTATTTTGTGCTGCAATACAGTGTAAGGACCATAAAGGAGCTTCCTGTCTAAAGAAAACGGTTGGCAAAACCAGAATGTTGAGGTTAACTTTCTGTTGTTTTGTTGCCTTTTTTTAAAAAAAATAAATGGCATGGTCTTGAATGATAGCAAAGAAGTAAGAGTTTTGTATTGACTTTTACACTATGGAAGATCCAGTTTCCATGTTATCAGCTCCCATTACTTAATTTCCCTCTTTGTTTCTGCAGATGTTGCCTTTATCACAACTGTGACCTTCCTGTGGAAAGTGTCAGCAATCACTGTTGTAAGCTGTCTTCCACTTTACATTCTCAAGTACTTGAAGCGCAAATTTTCTCCTCCAAGTTACTCCAAGCTTACCTCGTAAAAGTAATTATATGCCTATGGTTTTGCAGTCACAACTGTCTGCATATTGCACATTCACCGTGCTTTAGTGTCTCTGGATTTATGTTGGACTAAAGAAATTTTTTAAAATAAATAGAAGTGGTAGAATGAATAGAGCACAAAAGGAGGAGGAAAAATCTGACAGGTACAATAACATGGAAATACACTAACTAGACTATCCAATATAAAGTTTCTTCTTGTTATTTTTTTTTTACTTTCAGTTGCTATGATTATAAAATAAAACCAAGTTACCTTTGATTTGACAATGCTTCTGAATGTTTTCATTGCTACTGTAAAGGATTTTTTGATACTGTGAAGAATTTTTTCCTACCGTACTAATCTTCTGCGAGTTGAATTGAAAGTTTTGTTATTAATTACATAACTTCCCTTCTTTAATTATTACCTAATTTAAATCTTTTCCCTCAATGTTTATATATGGAAAAGTTAATTTGTCCATACCTACTATAACAAAGCTAATACCTGTAAATGCCTGTGTCTGTGTTAGCAGCTACTATTATTCCTCATCAGACATTGAGTAATATGCACTATTTGAACTATGTACAGATGTCTGCACAGCACAGTATTATTTTAGGAGCTATTGTCCTATTCTGTACTCTCCATTTCTGGCACCAGTAAAAATAACAGATCTGTGATGTTGACAGCAGTTCTTTAAATGCACATTACAGCCATGTTGCACAAAAGCTGTTTCAAAATTAAATGAGAAAATCTGTACATAATTCTACTGCACTTACCGATCTGTACAGATCTGTGGCTGCTCAGTAAATATGTTTTAAAATTCTTAGTCATTTTGTATTTGTAAAACTGCAAATAGTGTCAAAAGTACATTCTATAAATGAAAAGTCCAGTAAATCTTGTATTAGCTAGTATGTTTAAATTGCCTTGTAATCTGTTTACTTAGGTTACTCAGGTAAAAGAAAGTAAGATGAACACATGAACATTCTGGTAGGAAAGTCTGTCATCTTCCAAGCTGTAAATGTTATGTTTTTATAACTTTGAGTGCAGACTTGTTGAAAAACAAAAACCAAACATTTTTGCTTGTTGTAAACTGTCAGAGTTGAGTATCTTGGCTGAGTCATGACACTTTACAGCAGTTGAAGATTTGTTTCAGAAACTCATATATTCTGATACTATCTGAAGAGTCCAAATCTTGCATACTGTGCTAGGAAGTAAGATACATTATTTTAGTTTTTCATTGTGATTTAACTTTGCTTTCTTGAGAAGTACGTGTAACAATTTGGCATAGTCTGTTCATCAGTGGAAAGGAAAACATCATTATCCATGCTTGAATTATTTATGTGTATGTTTTTATAAAACACTTAATATAGATGTCATTTTTATGTTTGACTGTATGCCTTTACAACAAAATTCCTTGTTTAATCTCCTACAGTTTTGCCTTTATGCCATTGTTTATTTTATGAGTAATATTTAAGTGATCAATATAACTACTTCCTGGGAGAGCAAAGGAAACTGCTGCAGTTATTTGGACTCCATTAAGTGTTGCTTTGGAAGTTTTTCTTACTAGCTATTGATCTGCTTTTTTTAAAATTTTATTTTCCATTCCTCATTATAAAAGCAATAAAGCCTAATTTCTACCAAATGTTATTACTGGTATATGTATTAAATGAACTACCGAAGTAGTGTTTCTTTTAATTACACAGCATTGCAGACTAGTTTGCTCTGTTCCTTTGTAGATTCAGCTTCTGTGAAGCCCCCACACGATGGCACTGTTCTTGCATACTAGCGGAAGCCTTTCTTCATTTTATGCTGTTTCAGCTAGGTACACTTGGGTTTATATTTTTAGTTTAGTCCCATGATATTTTTGTCACTGTTTTGCTTTAATTTTCTGTTTTTCCCCAATAAGTGGTACCAATTTTGGATCAATTAGGAGTAGTCACCAGTGTGCAGTTGTTCTGAAGTTCTGATGTTTTCTTCAGACCTTTTTTTCTTACACATTGTGAGCTTGTAACTATATGCATAAGATTTAGTAGATAAGAAAAAACTTAGAGTTGGTCATCCTTCATCTATATATTACTTCTTTGTCATTAGGCAGAAAAGGAGAAGAAAATCAGAAATTAAATGGGCAGTATGAAAGTGTTAGTGTTACCATAGTACAGCTGTATGAGATACATATGGGCACAATTGTACAGAATTTATAGTGTACATATATTAATCCTCAGCATTAAGGTTGTAAGATTAGTAAGACAGCAAATTTATAGATCCTACACACAGATCCAAGCCTTTTGATAGTGAAGTACATTCTCAAGACTGCCTGCTTTCTTAGAGTGTTTTCATTATGCAGCAAAGGTCTCGTTTCAGCTGGCACTTTATTTTGAAGACTGCTGAAGTCTGATTGAGATGACTTGTCTTGCTTTTGAGGTTCAGTCACTGCAAACCTATGTATACCAGAGGAGTCTGCTTTCTCTTAAGTCATGTCACTCAGCCATAGACCTGTAAATGGGTAGCACTACCAAGTCACAGTGTTTTACAGGTAACAATACAGAATTCAAGTATTGTAATATGACATTTTTCAGTAGAAAGCTTTAATGTGTTGTGGATTTCAGGACAAAGCAAGCTATACTATCACAATCCCTGGCTCTTAAAGCAGTCTAGAATGGTAACATATCTGGTATGCAGGTGAGTAAATTATTTCATTAGAATCATAGAATGGTCAGAGTTGGAATAAAGATCATCAAGTTCCAACTCCCCTGCATGGACACCTCCCACTGGATCAGGCTACTCAGAGCCCCATCCAACCTGGCCTTGAACACTTCCAGAGATAAGGCTTCCACAACTTTCCTGGGAAGCTTGTTCCAGTGTCTCATTGTCCTCAGACTAAAGGATTTCCTCCTGATCTGTAACCTAAATCTCTCTTCTTTCAGTTTAAAACCCTTGAACCTTGTCCACTCACTACAAGCCCTGGTAATGAGTCCCTCCCCAGCTGTCCTGTAGCCCCTTCAGGTATTGAACAGCTGCTATGAGGTCACCCCAGACTCTTCTTCAGGCTGAAAAACCCCAACTCCCTCAGCCTGACTTCATAAGAGAGGTGCTTCAGCCCTCTGATCATCTTCATGGCTGTTCTCTGGACACATTCCAACAGGTCCACATCTTTATTGTGTTGAGGGCTCCAGAGCTGGACACAGTACTCCAGGTGAGGTCTCACCAGGGCAGAGTAGAGGGACAGAATCACCTCTCTCAATCTGCTGGCCAGACTTCTTTTGATATGATGCAGTTGGTCCTCTGGGCTGCAGTTGCACATGGGTGGCTCATGTCCAGGTTTTGGTCCACTAGTACTCCCAGTTCTTTTTCCACAGGGCTGCTCTCAAGTGTGTCATCCACCAGCCTGTGTTCAGCTTACACAAATCCATATTTAAGCCTTGGTTCTGCACGTTCCACCCAAAAGGAGCTAAGTTTTATTTAGTATTAAATGAGCACTTACCTTTGTCATCTGCTGTGTCAGATGTGTATTTCTGAAATGGTAATCATGTCTCTTTGAAAACGTATTTGGAAAATAATATCAGAATTGGGATAGGATAGAGGAGCAAGAGACGAACAGAAACTGTCTTCACCAGCATAACGTATGTAACAATACTCACCTGTTTGGACCATGTTTAATCAGCATATGAGCTAAACATGTATGAGATTTCCTATGCAGTTTGATGGAAGAACACAGGGAAGAGGAGAGATCCTGCAAAAAAACAAGTGCTGGTAATTATTACACTGTTTTTCTTCTGTTGCTATTCTAAACTTATATGTTCATGTAACTCCTGGAAAGCATTTTACTACACAAGCTATTAGTCTGCAAATGGAAAGCAAAATTAAATCTGTGCATACTTATCATTAAATCTGTAGCACTCTTCCACAAATGTGTTTACAACTGTGTTTTATGTTCAAGCTGACCTTGCTGGGACATACCATAAAAATTCAGCTGTGTGGTATACTTCAGGTTTTCTTCCTGAAACTTCTGAGTGGTTGTCCAACATGCCATCCCTTTTGTACATATGTAAGAAAAGTGTATTACCTTGATGAGCAGCATCCACTTAAGGCAACCTTGTGTTGTAAATGTCATCATACCCTGTGTCCACAAGAGAGTGCAAGCCTAAATATTTTTTCAGTCTCCTTTTAAAACATGCTTGCGGGAGGGGACTCTGCAGTTGGGAACCTTTAAAGACTGGATATCAGTTCTGCAGGTATTAAGCAAGAATGTTAATATTCATGTATATAGTTAAACAGCTATTAGTCATAGGGGTGGACTTTTGTAGAAAAAGAGGTGAGTATTTCCCTGCATACTGCTCTTACACCCATTTGTGTGAGTTAAGGAGTAGGCCTAAGCAGTATAATTTCCATACTCCTCTGCAAGCTTGTTGCTGTCTCAAGGCATTCAGATTACTCTGAGGAAGAACCAGACTCAGATCTACTGGTGAGCTGGGCATTGCATTCTTGGTATCAGCCTGCATCCCTACACTTATGTGCACCTCTGCCTTGCTCATGTACCCTCACTAGTGAGTTCCTTTGTGGCTGGAGGTTGAGGCTGTTTGTGCCTGAACCACCTTTATTTGCATATTTACCACAGGAATGATGGTGATGCAGGCCTGGGGTAGGGCTCACTGGTCAAATGGCAGTATAGACTTCCTCAGAGGCTTTCAGGATTGCCTGTCAACAAAGATACTCTGATGTGACCTGTGTTCCCACTTCAGCAGAGCTCTGTATCCCTGGCTTTTGCATTGGCAAGATAACTTGCAAGAGGCTTGCATCTGTTTCACACTTGCATCCTTCACATTTCCCAAAGTATTCACGTGGTTCCAACAGCCTCCACAAAGGAATTTGGTGCAGAGTATGTGCAAAAGGACAGTGGAGCCTAGGTGAACAGTGCTCCTTAAAAAGTGATAGCCACAGGAGAGGTGCCCATTCTGCGCTCAGTACTGTTGCAGAATCTGGTCCTGTAGGTTCTGCATACTCTGACATCCATTTCGATTTTAGCTTCTGTACAGTTGCTCCTTAATTTTGCTGGCTAGAAAGGAAAGAATTGGGCCAGCAGTCTCTTACAATACTTCCTTTAACAACCTTTCTGTAACTAGACTGTTACTATTATAGCTGAATTGAATCTTAAAGGCAATCAAAAAAGCCTTTTGATATGTTAGCCCCCTGTAGGGAGGAAAACCAGTACAAGTGAACAAAGACAACATGGATCAAACATGACAAGTAAACAAACAGGAGGTGCAATATCTTTAACACTATGCTAAAAAGCGCTGGAATTCCTTTTGTAAACAAAACACGCTTAAAGTGAGATACTTCCCAAAAAGTTTTAACTACCCAACAGATGTCCTCAGCAGGGTTTCCCAGCTGTTATTGTGAGGGGGAATTTGCTCAGCCAATTGCTAACAAAATGCTTCTCAAATAGGGAACTGCACTGCAAGACCTATTTGCTACTGCATCGACCAAAAACGTAGTTTGATCAAAATGTTTTACAGCAGAGGTTGTGAAAGCAGGATGCCTTGAACAGAACAATGAGAGAGCACTCCAGAGTTGAGTTGACAAAGTCTACTTTATTCTCCCATTCCTGATGAGGCTTTAGCAAAACTGTAGCTGAGATTTCTCTTTCTTGTAGTCTCCTCCTGTACTCCAGCATGCTTTCAACTTGAAATTGTACTCCTGAATGGTAAACCTCTAAATTGCTTAGGAAAAAAAAAGCAGGTTTGGTGAATACTTAGTCTTTTTGCATTACTGAGCTTGAAGAAAGTTCCTAATCTGCTCTAAGAAGAGAAGATACTAATTCTCTGTAACTATGATATGTGGTAAGTATTAATGGTCCTACCTTTATTCTTCTAGTAGTAAACTGTTTCTTTCCTGTTCTCTTGACAAAAGCAGTAAGGTTAAAAAGTGGGTTGGTTATAATGTTCATGTAACTTTAAACCAGCAGTACCTAAAACAGACTATTGTAATTCTTTTTTGTAGAACTACTTTCCATTGTTTCTCTATAATGTACACATCTAGTTTTTTTCCATAGGCCCTCTCTGTTTTGCTGTGTTTTACCCCAGGTTCTAAGCATTAATTTGATTTTGTGAAGTCAACACAAATATGGAAGCAAATTAGAGATAACTACTTCAAAAGTGTTTTGAAAAGTAATTCCTGGCCATTTGGGCTGGAATAACGGGCGATCTTAATAGATGATCAGATCTTTAAGGGATGCATGCCTGCATACACATTTTTTTTTATTTATTGCAATCATCTATTGCCTGCTTGAAGGACAGTTTTGGGTATTCTCAGTCAAGATGCTCTCTTGGGGAAAACCCAGTGGCAGAAAATGAGCTGTGGTTTTCCCTGCATGTAAATGCTGGTTGCTGCCTTCTCTTGCCACTGAATTCCAAACTCATTTGCAGAAACACAGCTACGTATGCACTTCCTCCCACACCTTTTGTCTCCTAGAGTACCTTTTTTCCCTTTATCAGGATCTTGACTCTTCCATGACAGTCTTTTGAATATGTCTGTTGCTTATCTTGGTCCTGGCTGAATGGGGTTTATTAGCCTTAGGAGGTAATTTTTCCATCTGGGTGTCATGAGCAAGATAGATGACACAGACATGATCTGGTACATACTTAGAAGTAGCTTAGAAATAAAGGAGGCGGGAAAAAACCTGCAGCTCACACTAACTTTGGTTTGTGCTTAACATGTTCAAACTTCATAGAAAAAAAAAACAAAAACAAAAAACAAAACATGGAAATCTAATTTTAAAAAATCAATAACTTTTTTCAGAAAATAAGCATGTTTAGACGACCCACACCTGAAGGCCTGGCACTACTGAGGGAATTCACATTTTTAACAACCCATTTCAGAAACCCACGCCTAAAAGAAACCATTTCAGGCTGTCAAAATGCCATGCATTTCTGCCTAGTTCTGCTGGGGAGTCTGGCCCTGCCTGTGTTAGAAGAGATTTTTCCTGACCAGGAGGGGCTCTGTCAGCAGCATCAAGTTGGATCCCCACGTTTGCCTGTTGTCCCATTGCACATGTGTTGCTGCATTATCCTGAGAACAGTGATCATACGGAGGTGCTTTGGTCCAGCTGTGCCCGTTTGCATGTCAAGAGCCACAGATGTAAATGGTGCCCAGCCAGAGAAGTTCCCCAGTTGTTGAAGCAATCAGCTGCTGCTTAAACTGGTTTTTAGTGCTGGAAGGGAAGCAGGGCAGAGAAAAAGAAGCTAGTTCTGTATAACCTCAAGCAGATTTCTTTTTGGATGAGTGGGAAGAAAGCCAAGCTGCTTGTCACATAACCACACTGCTAGCTTACCATCTGTCTGAAAGCAATTACTTGTAAATGGCAAGTGAGGTGGGAGAATGAGGTGATAGCTCAGTTGTAGCACGGAGCCAGCTCGAGTCACTGATCTAGTGCTCAGCACCGTGAGTCTCTCTTCTTGACACACAGATAACTCTCACTGCCAGGTCAGCCCTACCAGCACGGTGAGTGATGGGAGTTTGCTGCTGGAGAATCGGGGAAAGGCTTCTTAAAGCAATGCCTGCCCTAGAGCCAGCTATCTTGGGGCACAGGAGCAGAGATGTCCCCAGGAAATGCCTTCAGAGACAGAACTCTCAGGGAGAAAATGAAAGCATGTGTGGAAACTCAATTTTGCCTGAGACCCAACAAGAACATCTCCACCCTCACCCCCTTGCCCTGTACTGCATTGCCCAATATGGTGGAAAATCCCTGCTGTGCAGCTCTCTGTGGCTTCCACGTCTGGTTAACCAGTGTGGCAGGAAAAGAATCACTTTTTGAAGCTGTTGAATTCCTGCTCTTTCCGTATTACCCCTGTGCCCGGCTCCTTGGCTGCCTGCCATGGCTAGCAGAGGGAGCTAGTGACTCCCAGTCCATCAGGGGAAAAATCAGAAGGCAGGTTGCAGTAATCCTGAAGGAGCCCCAAGACAAACACGTGGGGCTTGTCTGTCTGGTTCTGTGCTACCCAACACTTGGCATGGAGATCCGTACCCTAAGCACAACATGCTGCTTTGACACAGGTCCAAGCCAGGCACTGCACTGAGAGCAAGCCACTTGGAGCCATCCTGGGGACATCAAGAGGTCTCCCTGATGAGATGGTCTTCCTGCAAGCTATCTTGTAGATCATTTCATTGATCTCTCCATTCCACAGCACCTTCCTACTATGCTGCCTTGTGTTCTTCTCTGAGTAACCTAGGTGTTTAGGGCGTCTTTGAAATTACAGCCTACTGACCTTGTAAGTGTTGACTCAAGCATAGTCACATCTGTGTGTGGGTTAGGGCTGGTGACTGTAGTCAAGACTTAATTTATTTATGTTGTATTTATTTTTAAAGATGGAACACAAATTCCATTAAAGACTCATCTGGTGATCATGTGAAGAGGGTGAGTGAGCAGCTACTCACGGCTGAGCTTCTTTCAGGCAAGCTGAACACAGCACATGTGCTGCTCATTCAGCTAAGGGAAAATTTTGGAGGGAAGATGCTAGATAAAAGAGCCCTCCAGCAACTCAAGGAAAACATGAAAAACTAAGGGCTCTCTATAGTCTTTCTTGTTACCTGTCAGTCCTGTTTGAGTCCCAGACCTCTCCTAACCCTTCTACTTGCATTCTTCCTTTTCTGGTTTGACACTTTTCCACAGCATAAAAAATGTAGGAACTTTATCTCTTCTCAAGAAAGAGAAGAAATGGGAGTTTCTTGCTAGTCTGGAATACAGCAGATTTAATCAGCTTCATATTATGCAAATTTCAATGAGTATCAAAACTCAAGACAGGAACTAAGAACTTAGGAGATATGAGACAGGTGAAGGGGAAAGGCTAATAATTTCCATGTTTTTGCCCATATGACAGTTTCTGTTCCCAGTTGGAGAATATCTCCACCAGAAGTGACTGTTCACTTTAAATGCTACTATTCTTAAGATGTTTGCTTTATGAGTAGGAGCCTGGTTCCCTAAAAATGCTAAGTCCTCACTGTACGAGCCTGCAGGCTCTTGATGGATCTCAAGATGGGCAAACAAAATGGTTAGAAGGGAATAAAATAGGAACGACAAATAGATGCTTGATATTGGTATGACATTATGGACCCTGAGCAAGATGTTGGAGAGAATTGTGCAAGTTACTGGGAG
>NW_009952480.1:1005547-1015168 GCF_000747805.2 Chaetura pelagica
TTTGCCATCACTGAGAATGGATGGAGGTGAGGAAAGATGACAAGAATAGTGAGATGGAACTAGAGCCAATGTGTAAGGAGGAAGGTCCTAGAACTTCCCCTGAGTGACTTGGGAAGCAAGAAATGGTGTATTTTTCTTACAAGGAGGCAAAATTTTCATCAAGGTGGGAAATTTGCTAACTTAACATCTTGATCTTGATGGTGCCATTTACAGAGTGTGAAGGACTTCACTTTTGACCTGAGACTTGATCATCCCACTACTTTATTTGAGTGGCACTTCACCTTAGGGGTTGTTTCACTTTTGGGTTTGTTTGGTTGGTTGGTTTGGTTTTGTTTGTTTGTTTGGGTTTGGTTTTTTTTTCATTATTTTTTGCTATATTCAGGAGTGGTTATTCTAGAAGTTGGTTGGTTAAGCTAGTTAACTTCAATGTAATTCCATAGCCATAAGTTAGTTTTCTTCTCAGCCTTCTAATAATGGCAATCTTATGGAAGTACGTGCACTTCTGAATATAGGAAATACTTATGTGGGGGCTTCTGTCCTGCTCAAAGCTCTGGTTTGGTACTGATATATGAATGTGTCCCACCTCCTCCCACAGCTGCCCTTTTAACCTGCATATTTTCCCTTCTACTTCAGCATCCATTCCAAACATGTTCTTGGGTTCTGTTTTAATGGCTGATGCTTTTAAATAGGTCCGAGTCAACACCAATAAATTGGGGGGGGGTTGCCTTACAATTTTCTCTCTAAGGGAATAATGGCAGGCAGTTTGTGAACGCTGGTATTTTTACACAAGGCAGGAGGGGGCGATAGAAGCCAACAAATAAGTAAGATCCCGCCTCTACAGTCATGATAACCAACCCAAAAAATCCCCTTTAAACGTATAAAGTGCCCATTTCTTTTAAACTGTGTTTCAGCAATATGGGCGGTGGGGAAAGTTTCCTTACTGGCTTAGTCCTTAATCCTCCAGACAAGATAGAAATTACTATTATGGAAAGGATTCATTTCCAGTGTATTGTCAAACACCATCATCCCACCGCCTGCTGCTGGGGGTGCAGTCTCTCACTGAAAGGTTGATCTATCAGTGTGGGTGTTGAAAGGTGGAGGGATTTCTGACAGCAGCTCATCTAGGCTGGCTTCAGATGAAAGTCTTGGACATTCAGAGCCTTCACCTTCTGAAGCAAGTTTGTGGTTTCTAGTGAAATTTTAATTGGGTGAAGGGAGGACAAAAAGCCCTTAAGAGAAAACCCCCAAGTAGCATTTACTGTGGTAACCTGTGGGCGTTTCAGTAGCCATGAAGACAGTTGGGTCAGGGTAGACTTCATCTCAAGGTCCTCATTAACCACTTTTTGCCAGATTTGCCAGCCAGTAGTGCAGTCCATCAGAAGCAATACATTCCTGTGCTCCTATCAGGGCAGGATGTTTCATTTCAGCAAAACATTTCCCTCCTCACCACTTCTGAAGCATTGAAGCCCATGGGGAAAGCTGTGCCAGAGCCAGCATTTGTGGTTGGGTCCGTAAACCAAACAACCTGGCTGCCCTTCCCCTGCCTGTTCCTGCCCCACTCCAGATCTTCACGTCAGTGCCTCTGAAAGACCCTCATCACTGAATGGAGATCTCATGCTTTAGCCCCTCCAGACTTATCCCAAACTGATCTCTTACTACACTGCCTTTATCCTCTTCTGATCTGCTACTGATACCAGCCTTAAACCCTAATTTGGCTGTTCATCCAAACCAATCCCAGGATATAAGGGGTGTCTTTTACTGGATTTTGTACCCAGGCAGCAGTCACCCTGAACCACCTTCAGATCCCTCCTCAATACAAATTTTTACCTTGAGGTCACCAAATGTAGCCAGCCATGAATTCCAAATGGAAGAGAGAGTTATGTGTATGTGTGTATGTGCCTGAGAGTGCAGAATTTCTGGTCTCTCTTTCTGTCCAATCCCTTGGGTCACTCCATACCTGTTGGTATTCAGAGAGCACTGACTGGAGAGAGGACTCTCTAGATGACGTGCTCCAGAGCTCCAAGCAGCACTGGATGTCTACAGCCCAGCAAGAAGTAGAGTAGTTTTCCAGGGTGGGAGCAGAGGCTATTTGTGGGTGGAAATGGCCTTTCTTTGTCCTGCTAGAGGTTGCTGCCTACTTCTGTAAAATCAGCCTGCATTCACTTACTGGAGTGCAGCCAGCAAAACTTGGAGCCAAATCCCAGACTTCCAGACTTGACAGCTTTGACTCGTGTAACTTGAGAAACACCAAGAAAAGTATTTCATTGTGGCACAGCTCTTGTTGACGGCTCACTGCATCAGTGCTAGGAGGCAAGCAGGCAGCAGCCCTCCAGCAGTAAATGCAAGCAACTTTAAGCTCAAAGACTCGCCTCTAGTGATGGATTCTTCAGCAGAATTCCAAAAGTGTCCCATGAACCAATGTTCAGCCCTAGTCTTTGGTGTGTCTTTTCACATCTGCATTTCCCAGGAGAAGCTTGGTGGATAGATCCAGCCTGCATCAGTAGGTCAGGGAGGTTTTTCTACCTCAGGGAGGTTTTTGCTCTGCCTCTTAGTTTAACAAAGGCTTTACTGTCTGCATATATCTCGCTGTACAGTTTGTTTTCCCTTGCACCACACACACATCTGTGGGGAGTCTCCTTCTCACACATGGCCATTGAGAGACTTCTTTAAGTTCAAAATATACTTAGTATGCTAAAAAAGCAACCTGAAAATAAATTTAATGGGACTCTTGAGAGGAAGGGAATAGGGAGAGGAAGGTCCAGGAAGCAAAGAAGAGGAAGATACTAATTTGTACCATCTTCATGGTTTCTTTAACTGTTCCAGGCTTGCATTTGATATATTTGCATTAACTTGAGGTGGGACAGTCTGTTGTTGAGACCTGAGCCACAAAGCAGACCAGGTGCCTGATGTCAGGAAGTTAGTTGTGTGGTTCCAGGACTCATGTAGTTTCACTGTTGCACTGGAATATGGGTTAGAGCAGAGGAATCATGAGGTGCTTTCTGGCATTTTTCTTAACAATGAAGAAAATTATTATCTGGCTTTGCAGAACTAAGAGTCTCATGTTTGAACTGCTGGGGCTGAGGAGTTCATCCCGAAAAGCTTTTTATGGCCTTTGAAAAGTCCTGCTCTGCAGCTCGTGCCAAGTAGTTACTTAACACATTTGGTTTTCAGAGATTTGACTGAGGGATCCTAGACAGAAGTTTGACCCTACTATTCTTTGCAAATGTGTCTTGTTCTAGATGCTACTGAACTAGCACTCTCACATACAGCAACAGTTGCAATAGAAGAGATGGGGTTCTTCCTGAGCCTTTCTGGTTCTGCATACTCATTTGGAAATCAATGTAATGCATTTTAATTGCCTATTTTTCTCCTTAGTCTTCTCTTTACAGCTACACACCAGCAAAAAATAATAAGGTAGAGTCTAGCAAGGCAGGCTGCTAATGAGGAAGCTTGACTCAAGAAGATTTTAATTTTCAGCATTTGCTCTTCAAGATAGCTATTTCAGCATGAAGGGATGTCACAAAACAGGAATGGAACAAAGGCATTTGGCTCATACTAATTTTGCTCCATGAAGAACCAAACACTTACATCCTTGACCAAAACAAAGGAGTGTGGCAATCCATTTCAAGATGCTGGTCCCCTTAGCCCAATCATCCCTAAAACGCCCATTGTGCATTAAATACGGTGTGAAAAGACTGAGGGAGACAATTTGAGCTATGACGAAGGAAAGGTATATTTTAAAAATGCAATATCTTGCCAGCCTTTCATTATCCCCCTGCTAAGGACAAACTTCTGGCTCTGCCAAGCTGATCAAAGGGCTTCTCAGAAACCCCTCACCCACGGAGCATTGCTGTGAGAAACAGGATTTAGCCAAGGTCCATGGCATCCCTAGACAGCTGGAGCAGGTAGGGTTGCATGAAGTTGGCCTGAGTTAGGATCAAAGCCAGCACTTAGATGCCCCCAACTCTACAGCTGGTGCAGCTCAACTGTGACCTGGATACCACTGAAACTTGTATCTGAAACTTGCCATCACTATCAACGGGGTGCACTGCTGGAGACATCTCTGTTCAGCATCTCCACCATAAACCTTCGTTTCCAATAGCACAGTTTCCTATCAGAGACTCATGTAGGCTGAAAAGCTCTGAGTTTCCTCCCTGTCCAAGGCCACTGTCTTTGGAAAGACTGAGCATCTCAATGTTTGGTGAAAATAAGAGAGGAGAAGAGCATATTGCTTTACAGCATTGACCTGTAGTCCCTCCTTACCTACTTTGCATTAAATGTAAAGGATGCTCCTCAATAGTGCATAGGCACAAGGCAGTGAATAAAACCTTAACATCACTTGGAAAATAGTTCCTTTGTCTCTCCATACCCCTCATCTCCTGAATTGTCCTATTGGCTGAAAATACTGGGGGGGAGCAGGGACTGGTGTTTGCAAGCATCTGGCAAAGGGGCCACAGTCAACATATCTGCTAGAGTAGTCCAAGTCCTATTCATAAAGTTTGTGAAGGTGAGCCTAGAAAAGATTAAAGCAATGATTTAGCATTTCCTGGGGTTTAATGACATTACTGACTTTGCATCCGAAAATGAGGTGAGTAAAATGAATGCAAGTATCAGAGTATTGATACTGGAAGGATAAACTTGACTGACAGAAAGGAGAAGCACAATAAATAGGACCATCACACAAAGACAGCTGACAGGCCTGATCTCCCAGGGCTCAGTGCTGGGACTTGTTCTGTTTACGAGTTCTGTATAAATGAGCCCAAGGTTGGCGCAAGATGCTGGGTGTCCAGATGCAGATGACATCATGATGGGAAGGGAGGCTACTGATGAATTTTAGGAATGCACCAAACTACAGGAGGGTTTAGAGACACTGGGAGAACAGGCTAACACAAAGGACTTCTTTATTACACAATGGAAGGTTATTAATTTAGGGAGAACCAATAGCACATTTAAATGCAAGTTTAATGAACTAGAACAGGAGGAAATTAATGAAGGAAAAGGCTCGAGCTGGTGCTGAGGAGTGGTAGGGAGAGAAGCAGTCTGACAAGTAAATAATAGCCCAGCTGAGATTTTGGAAAGAAGAGCTCATGCTGCAGCCAGGGAGTCCAGGGCTTCACAACAGTCACCCGTGTCACATGGCAGCCAGACTGCTCTCAGCACTGAACTTGAGGTTCAAGACAGGCTGGTCCCTGATTACAGAGCGGGTGGCTACAAAGGGTGCTTCACCACTGCCAGACCTGTTCTGGGTGTCAGGACATGGAGCCTTGGGTCCAAGAGGAGATGCTACCATAGCATGCATCTTGGTGGAGACAGCTAGGGACATGTTTGAGACCCCAGGGCACTTGGTTGTGACCACAGCTCAACCAAACATGCTGCCTTTGGCATAAATCAGATCAGTCCAGGTCTGTCTCCTCTGGCTGCGGGAGGAGATGCACTCAGGAACCAACTGCCAGTGGGGGGGAGCTGACACTAAGAGCAAACTTCCCAGGGGATGTAAAGTTTACAGGCTTGTCAAGACAAAAAGGAGCTTCTTTTGCAGTGGAAGAGCCATGTGCAGTCTTTCCTGACTCCTGACAGTCACAGACTCAGCCACTGGCCCCTGGGTTGCTGGGTGAGGCAGCACTGCTGCACGTGCAGGCAGCCCAGGCCTCACGTCCATCCTCCTAGGTCACTGCTTCCACAAAGCCTCCTTCAGCAGCCCTGCTCCTACAGATGAAACTTAGATGTGGAAAACATTTCCTCGCCTGAAAATGAAGGTTCCTGCACCTTGTAGGATGGATGAGATGAGAGGCACCATGCCCACAGTGTGTAGGAATCAATACCTGCCACTGGTACGAGTCTCCCACAGACATAATAAATCGGACCTTTCCCTTTCTCCCCCCCCCAAAAAGGGTCTGCTCTACTGCCAGCTTGAGTCCCTGTGTACCCAGCCCACCTTTCCTTCATTAGGTACTTTGGAGCGAGGCAAAAAAACTTGTTACCACCCTCTCTAGCAGCAACTGGGGAAGTCTGAAACATGTTAAATATTTCCAGAGCTAAAAAACGATGTCTGGTAGAAAAGTGTCACAACTTCTTTGCAAGTCTGTCTATACTGTACAAGTATGACAATTTGCCAATTCTTTAGTACTACGTTACCAACAGAGCTTTATACATGCTCTTCTTTTTTAACCACCCACTGCATTGCACATTTCATCGGTAAGAGTCCAGGAAGAAATGCAGAGTATCAGGATTTTCACTTTTTATGGTGGTTTTGTCCTGGGAAGGGAGTACCTGAATCGCCATGGGTCATGCAACAGAGCTGGGATTCAGCCCACTTGCTGGCACTGACCTCAGTCCAGGCTGGCTTGAGGAGAGCAGACACTGCACAGTGACACCAGCCAGCAACAAAGGGTCTACCTGGAGCACAAGATGTGCGTGTGCCCACCGTGCAGGCTTGTAGGAGGGGCAAACCCAAAAGGAAACAAAGTGGCAGCGACGCAGTGTGTGTCATTATGAAATTATTGCTCTGAACTGAAGGCTCGATTTAATTCAGTCACAGCTTTCTCTATATGGGCCTGGTGTGGCTGTCTCATGTCTGTCTTGATTTTAAAAAGTCAGTGTCTGAATGGGTGAGTGTAGCTCAAAAAGTTTAAGGTCCTTTGCCTGCAGTACCTGGCTGCATTCCTAAACAGTTGTTTTTTAAAAAGTCCACTAAATCAAAAGCCAGGTAAATCAACAGAACGCCCAACGCCGTAATGAGACAGGTTACAAGGTAAATTACAACATTATTCAAGCACACAAAATTCTTTCTCTGGCATTTGTCCTGCTAAGAGCAACGCACCCTAAAAAGTGATAAAATTATTTCTGGCAGCCTGTGAAAGAGGCTGTGTCTGGGGGGATGGAAGGCTGAGCCCAGCCTTTGCATCAGCTTCTAACTTTTTTGGGGGCTTCAGGCAGCATCTGGCCACTGCTCAGGTGTGCTCCATGCTTCGTGTGAAAGGTTCATGGATGTGTCTTCAAAACGGTCCAGCCACAAACACTGGCCATGTGCTATCTCTCACTTTACAGCAAATCTTGTTACAATTTGCAAAGCCAGGGATTAGAAAGACTTTAATTAAGGACGTGGTTAGGGAGGTTTGGGACTTATTAATCTTTTGTTACAATGAATGAAATTCTGAACAGATGCTGGTGCTTTTGAAGCTGCCAAAACCCCAAAGATGGGCCTGCAGACCCTAAGGAGATGGCCATTATTTTGTATGTTAGATATCAAAGGCGATAAGGATATAGTGGCAAGAAACCCAAAACAGAACAAAACTTCTGTACAGAGCATGGGTGGCTTTTTCTGATTTGTATCTTCGATTATGGGATTCTGTGCATTTATTGTAAGAAAATATTTCATATTGGTCAACACTGGGGGGAGAGGTCCCCCTGCCCTGCTTTCAAAACACTTTTGTGCAGACATATCTGAAAGATTCTCACTTTAGAAGACACCATGCAGAGAAACAACTTGTCCCAAGTCTTGCAAGTAGGTTAGGGTGCCAGTCTGGAACCGCAGCCCTGCCTGTTTTGCTGTGCTACTCATCTGTACTCTGCGCTGAGGCAAAAACTAGAGGCATTTTTGTTGAATAAGATGTTGTGCAGAACTGTAGCTACTGTGTACAAAGCTCCATGCACTCCACCCCTCCCAGTCTGCTGAGGCTCAAAGAAAAGGAGAGAAAGGCAAAACGCAGGAGGGAGCACACACACACAACTTAACATAATGAGAAACCAACCTAATGAGTATGAATCAGACTCTTAGGTGATTAAAACATCCTGTTTAAATACTCCACAGGTTTTGGGGTATTTTTTTAAAGGATAGCACTACATTTACATGCAAGAGCTGACAGAGGGCAAGAGGACAGAGGGCAAATTTATAGCTTTGCTTGTGAAGATGAATAGAATGGGTCAAAAGTGGTCAAAAAGTGCTAATTCAAGCCTGCAGAGGAAGTCACGTTGGACAGCCAAGCTATATAAGGAAAGCCAAGGCAGGTTACAGGGTTTGCAGACGGCTTGAGCACTGGAGGGGTGCAGCCCAGCAATTGAGAAGGGAAGCACTGTGGTGACACTGCAGCCCTCCTCACCACCCCACAGCTGGGTGAGGAGGGGGGAGGGAAGGCTTCTTTCCTATTCCTGCCCTCCTTCCTTCTACAATATACAGATTTTTTCTTCTTGGGATTTCTTCAGGACAAATTGATTGCTGTCAGGGCAGTGGAAAATCAGTGGGAACCCCAAAAGGCTCTGCCCTAAGACAGGCTTTGTGGCCTGCTCTGTTCCTGGCTGCACTACATCCCCTCCTTACCAAACTCTTGCCCCAGAGCAGCAGCCACACACACGTTCCTCCTGATGCAGGCCATGCCAGGAGCTGCACACTCAGCCTCAGCCAAGGCAGAAAGGTAGATTAGGGCAGCTGAACTCTCTCTGGCAATTAACCTAATTTCTGGCTAAAAGCAGCAAGTGTTTCGTTTTCAAGTACAGCTGCCTCTACTACAGCACCAGGGGAGCACCAGCTGTCCCCCCTCCTCCTGCTGCAGGACATGTGGATGGAGAGGGGGACTGCCTGGGCAGCCCATGCAGCTCTCTGTGGTCAAGATGGACCATAATAAAAGAGGGAGCAGCAGCAGCCGCCCTTGTGTGGAAAGCTGGGGGAGGCTGGATGCATGGTGGTGAAGTGGGGTGAGTCCCAGCCTGGTACAGCACTGCTGACAAGGGAAGGTTTCTTGCTGCTTAGCCCTGTTTGTCCATTGGAGCAGAGCACGCTGAGGTCCCACCAGCTCTGCTGTGATTGACCCATAAGGGGTTGGGACTGCTCAGTGGAGGGACCAGCCTTGGACACAGGGATCCCTGTGTCTGGTCTCAGTGCCCTAGCTGCCATGTGGCAATTCCCACGAGGGGAGAAGAGGGGTGATGGGGAGCCAGGCATCGGGAGCAACCGCATCCCTGTCATGCACTGCCAGCTTCTCCCTGCACGTCGCCTGCAGCAGGCAGCATTGTCCCCCTGTGGCCCAGGGGAACTGCTCGAGGTGACAGGGACACCTGCCTCCTTCATCCCACACCCAGGAAGTGAAGAAGACCTGCAGAAGAGCCAGCCCTGCCCAAAAAGGCAAGGGGGATCCCCTCTCAGGTGCCTGCTGACCCAGTGCTGAAGGCCTCTGTAAATTGTTCCAAATACTCCCAAGACAATTCTGATGTTGTTTTTTTCTTCTGTGGAAAGGGCTGTAGGTTCGTGCCTCGGAAAGTCCAAATTAATTAAGACCAATTGCAGCCGCAGCAATTATGGGCAGGGTTGAGCCAGTGGATGTAGGAAAGTGAAGCAAACAATGCAGGGGCTGGCCAAGTGTGTGTGCCTCGGCCAGGGCCCAACAGAATGGACTTGGCATCTGGGAAGTGCCTTTTAAAAAGGGCCAGGGTGCATTTGCTACAATAATCCGGCGAAACAACAGCCGTCTAAAAATAAGTTTGTTTTCTGTACTGGGCTCTTTTTTAACTACGTTAGTCATCACCAGCTCCCAAAATAAGCTCCGTGTAACAGTCTCCCCTAGTAGCGGCTGTAAACAAACTCGGGGAGGCGGGAGGGAGGCGCGGGGGGGGAGGAGGAGCAGCAGC
>NW_009952480.1:1019023-1020538 GCF_000747805.2 Chaetura pelagica
GGATGGGCAGTTAATGACGTTTTGTTGCATCGCGCTGGCGGTGCCTTCCGCATGCTCGGACCCTTCGAGGGCGCACGGGCACTGAGTTGTAAAAAAGTTACACCCGGAGGCAGCTGACAAAAAAGCATACTGGAGCCTCTCGTGAAAAAAAACAAACAAACACACAACCAAACAACAAACAACAACGCTCCGCCCCCTCTTTTATCTCTGTGGCGTTTCTGATGCCTGTGTAAAAACGTCCCTCCAGCCCTCACCGATAGTTCTCTTCCCTGCTAACGTATTTTGTAAGGGACTAAGAAAATCCAGGCCAGCCAGAAAGTGACCCAATCCAGGAAACACGTAGGGGAGGCCTGCAAAGTCGGGATCCTTGCCTGCAAATTAAGGTGCCCCTTGATTGCCAGGCTGCGGCAATCAAAGAAAATACTTGATTTCTTGATTAGCCTGGGAAGAAACTCTCCCGAAGTGTCCCGATGGGAGGCAGCCGCTTTGTCTCTGGGTGGCAGCGCCGTGCGGGGTCCTTTGTCTGAGAGAAAACCGGTGGCTCAGCCTAATTGAGAAGTTACGTTTTCCTTCAGGCCCCGCGGTGCAGCTAGGACAGCCCACCTGCAGGGTCTCTTGTTGGACGACGGAGGTGCTGGGACGACTCCGTGTATCTCGCGGGAGAGGCTCGGGCGGCAGCGGGCGGGCTGGTGGGTCGGTCGGCGGGCAGCGCGAAGGCGCCGGGAGCCACGTCGGGGCACATCGCCCGGCCTCCCGCTCCCCTGCGCCCCGTTCCGCTCCCGCCGGTTAACGGCACTGTTTTAAACTGGATTATTCAGGGGTGCGACGCTGTTGTTCAGTCCCTCCGTGTGGCATCACTTCGGGTTTACCTTCCCGTAGTACGTTCTTGCCTCTTTCTTCAAGGGAAGGGAGCCGATCGAAATACTTCACTGACAGCACTAATATTTATGTCACTGGCAAATCAAGCTGTCCGTAAATAGTTTGGGATGTTTTCACCCATCTCCAGCTACCAGATGTGGCAGAAGGGAGGCAGCGAGAGTAGTGGGTACTTGGGGGATCCCTCTCGCCTCTCCGACCCACCCCCGCCGGGGCGCCCCGGCAGGAGCTGGGGAGCAAAACAGAGCCCTGCCCGGGATGTACGGCAGGGGGGTGAGCCCGGTGAAACCTGGGGACTCAGGGCCGGGGCAAGGAGGAGGAAACAGCTCCCCTCCGTCGGAACAGAGGCTGAGGGCCGCTCGTCCCCGAGGGTGCCCCTCTCCCAGGCTGGGGCGGCCGCCCCGCGCATCTCCCGGCATCCCGAGAGGAGCCCGGCCCCGCTGAGCCCGCGGCCGCAGGCGGAGGGTCCCGCTGCTGCCAGGGCCTTTTGCACACTCGGTGACTCAGCCCGGCAGCTCAGGGGAGCGGCTGCTAGCAGGGTGAGGAGGGCAGTCCCACGGCGTCGCCCCACCGCTGCCCCAAAGAAGCCCCCGTCCCCTCGGGGACAAAGCCCGGTCCGGCGGCGGGGCTGCGCCCCGG
>NW_009952480.1:1022105-1045599 GCF_000747805.2 Chaetura pelagica
CCCTTGCAGCACCCGGACGAGCCTGCAAGGGTAGACGGCTCGGGATGCGCCTAATTTTTGGAAGTTGGGGGGATTGTTTTGAGCTCTTCCAGCCGTCGCGGTGCCCGGGTTGTGCTCGCAGGGCTTCCAGGCGCTGCCTGAGCGACCTGCTCGCCCTGCCCTCGCTGTTCCCAGAGCTCCCGGGGGTGGAACTGGGCGTCTGGGTCTTGCTGATGGCAGAGCTGGGCCAGTTCAAAACCTCCTTCTGCACCCCTCCCCTTCCTCCCGTGAGCTGGAGCTGGTGAGGCTCGGGGCTTAGTTTGAAGGTCATCTGTAAATAAAAATAACGGACCTGAATTTATCACAGATCACATCATTCTCAACTCCGGTGTCTCGGTCTGGCTGCCTTTTTTTTTTAATCACTTTTAACCATACTTGAGGTGGAAATGAGGCAAAACAAGTCTGGAACCGACAGAGAAAGTTGTCGTTTCCTGTTATGGGATTGACTGTTAGGGTGTCGCGATAGCTGGTCACCATCAAAAGCCCTCATGCAAGTGAGTGACTTCATGCAGTCCCGGAGAAGGCTGCCTCTGTGTGCTTCATCTTTTGCCTTTAAACCGAAGCCAGGTCCCAAACCCTTGCCTGTGTATGGCAGCCTGCCAGCACGCAGGTGAAGGTGTAACGCAGCTCCCCTTCCTAATGTTCCCCAGTTTTCCATCTCTGCAGCACATTGTCAGTCCAAATAGTTGTGATGAGCTTCTCATTTTTTAATGAAAATGTGTTTTTTAAGAGTTTCACGCCAAGCTTTTCAAAGGAGTGTCCTTGTAATTGCACACTTGGGAAGTGGAGGGGCCTAACCAAATTAAGTGTCAAAATCCTAGTGAGAAAAGTACCTAACCTCATTAAGCAATTTTGCAAGCATGAATTTAAACACAGACCTAGACATGGCTTCATCTTAAGAACTGTAAAATAGCCCTCACCTTCTCTGAAGCCCCTCTGAGGTGCAGGTGTTCAGCATTCCTGTTTAAAGAATGCAAATAAAAACTGGTGGTGCCCAGTGCCTTGCAGTATCAGCCTGCTAATGACAGAAAGGGATAAAACCTTTGCTCTGCAAAATTAATGAGCAGAAAAAAGATTGGAATTTTTTATGTTGTCACAAAATGAAATGTAATATGTGAAGATGTGCTCACAAACGGAGGGGTCAGATTTCTTGTCTTAGTTATACTTAATATAACTCTGGATTTGTTGGAACAGAACTATTGCAGGCCTTCACTGGTCTATCTGATACTGGGATTTAGCTTGAGATATTAAAATACACTATGGAAAGTGTCTTGGGAGCAAGTGCCAGGGTCCTGGAGGCCTCTATGGGTCATAGTCCTGACAGCAACTCCATGCTGAAGTGTTACCTTCTGTTCATCAGCCCTGGCAAAAGACCTCACACAGCTGCATTGTGTCATGCAGGTTCATACCTTTGCAGCTACCTCCATCTCTCGTCCCTTTGTGTCAGCATGTTATGAATGCTGATGATGTGTGTGTGTTTGCTTAATTTTGTAAAGACAGAAGTGGTGTAGAAGAATGTGCTTTTTTAGAAATTGTAGCTGGTGGTTTTTAGCTCACAAACCAAGGACCCACTCCTGTTCCTAGTTCTGGTTTTGGGGCTTTTATATTTGGTGGGCATAATTTCTACACACTGCCTGAAAATTTAAGATACTTAAATATTTTTGGAAGGCTTTGGGTGTTATTTCTTTCAATTTTAAGTACTATTGGGTGAGAAGATGTATGACGTTATTTTTCTTGGACCTTTAGAAGCTGCCTTTCAAAAATATGCATAGTAGTTCTAAAAGAGCCTGTTTCTTGCCACGTGCATTAGGGGAACTTGTTGCTTGGAGCACGTGAGGCTGTCTTTTAAACTGCCTTTCTTTTAAACTGGATTTTGAAAGGCTGGCCTTGCCTGTTTGGCCTGGGCTGCACATCTCCCAACAGACGTCAGTGTTTGAATTTCACTCTATTCATGCGTTAGATTTTAAGAGAACTGCTGGGTTCACAATACTTTTCACGCATGTAATAACTATCCCTGCTATTTTGTTTGGGTACCAGTTTATTTTGACTAAAAGATCTAAAGGCACTGATTCTGCAGTCAGCAGATAGATGCTGCTGTTGTACCCGGTTGGCAAAGCCCACCTGGTGAGCAAGAGCTGGGGCTGGCAAAACCCACCTTCCCCTGCCTGGGCTGTCGGGCCATCTGGTGGGTCTGGCTGAAGGTGGCACCTGGCTGTGCCGTGTGCCCAGCACCATCCACCTCCTTGCCAGGCCAGGAGGCTGTGGGGTGCATGTGGGAGAAGAGCCCAGCCACCGTGTGTGGCTCTCCCACTAGCAGGGTGGCTCCAGGGACTTGCTCTGCAGCTGGAGGGAGCTTCAGTGAGGGGTTGAAGCTGCCTTGAACACCTTGCTTGAGCTGCTTCTCTGAGCTCATTTCTGAAACCGAGGCAGTCTAACCACTGTTGTACCATTGCAGTTTTTTCCCAATGAAGAGGTAAGAGGGAAGTGTTGGTGGTAGAACTGGTGGTAGTATTGGTGCTGAGCAGCTCGGGCATGTGGCAGGGCAGCAACAAAAGGGAACTTCTTTTCGAAGGAGGGGGACTCTGACCCCCTAGGCAGACCTGTGACTCACTGTCACCACTGCAGTCAGATTATCCTTGTCAGAGTAGCACATCTCTCTCCATAGTTCCTGCTTGCCTTATTGTTTGACTAGAGTGTGAAGCTGCAGTATATTTTGAATACAGTTTTGTTTGTGGTAAACTCCCATGTAATTTAATGCTCCTTCATCAGTAAACGGCAGGTCTCTGCAGACAGACCAGGGAGCGAGTTCAAAAGGTGTTGTTGCTTATCGTTCCTGGTTGCTGCCTGACATGACATCCATCAGCTGGAACACTGCAGAGTTGCTGTGAAACTGCAACAGCACATTCATTTTTCCTGAGTCCCGTTTGCCTTGAAATCGTTGCCAGCAAGCAGGGTGAGCACGGCGTTGCCAAAGGACGGCATTGGTGAGGGCTGAGCTGATAAACATAAGAAAGAGCCGGCTGCTTTGGTGTTACCAGCTTGGGGGCTTGTTTGCATCTGCAGAGCTCCCGGGGAGCAGGGTTGCATTGGGAATAACAGCTGCGGTAATTAACACAGCTTTTCCACATCTCTCTAGGGAAGGTGGGCAAGGATGACTGCCAAGGGAGCTTGCTGTCTGGAAGGAAAGGGGGATACACTTCCCATCTTGACCAGCTATGGCCAGGGGGGATGCAGTTGCCCTCTGTCCTGCAGGGAAGTGCCACTGCCATAGTAAACCTCAGGGAAAGCTGATGCTGCAGGCACAGCTTGGGGCTGGAGCTCGAGCTGAGTGCACTTCCAGCCTGCTGAGAGGAACCTGCAGACCAGCGTTACCCAGCTTCAAAGTTTAGAGTTTAGCAGCTGTTGTCCCTGATAGAAAAGTTTTGCTCTCTTTTTGCTGTACTGGCATTAGAGACTCTGGCCCATGTGTGCTGGTGATACAGAGCCACTCTGTATCAGAAAACGTGGGGTGGGTGAGTCCTGATCCCACCATTGCTCCGTGCACTGGGGGCACGTTGCTCATTGAGGGCTGCCTCTCTCCCTGCACACAGCCGACAGGTGTCTCTGGGTCTGAAAGACCATATGCAGCCTTGAGATGGGGGGAGTGGAGCTGAAGAAGTCCCTTCAGCATGCTGACAGTGAGGCAAGGCAGGGATGTTGTCCTGTGGACCAGCTGTGAGAGGCTGGTGCCTGTAGCACAGCAGGGACGCGGAGCGCAGGTTGTTCCCCTGTGCTGGCTCAGGAAGTCCATCAGTGCAAGTCTGTGATGTAGTCTGTCACTTTCCAGGTTTTTCATACCAACTGTGGAATTTTGCTGTTGCTTTTCTACACCTAGAGCCGTTAAATGGTTAGACTGTTGGCCAAGAGCATGCTTGACATGGCATGTGCAATAACCAGCAATTTCAGAGGAATTCCAGCTGTTGCTGAGTAGTGAGATGTCCATGTTTATCTTTCACCTGGCGTCTGCCAGTTGGACTGGAGGATAAGTGGTCCCAGAAGCCAGAGCAGCAAAATCCTACTTAACTGGAACCAGTCGGAAACTTGCTGTAATGGAAATTTAGGTTGTGTATTATTTTTTTTTTTGACAGAATGCAGTTGATCATGTTCTTTGCTTTAGTCTGCCTCCACTTTGTGTTTTGTTCTGTGTTTTTTGTGTATACCAACTTTTCAGGGAGGGAATTAGGCTCACTCACATAAAAGCACATCTCTTGATCAGCACAGCAGTCTCTGAATGCTGAAGCAACATTGTTTGAAGACTTGATTTTTTGCTCCGAGGGATCACATAAGAAGAGTGTCCCTGAGACAAACTCAGTCCATGTACATCCCTCTCCCAAGATAGCTTGTCTTGTGCTGTTCAATTGGTGGCATTTTCAGTGGTGCTAGTCTGCAGCTTCTCCCCTGGTGTGGCATGTGGGCTGGATTGTTAAGGAGACCTGTGTTTTTGTGTATTGTGCCATGTCCCTCCACTCCATCTGAGGATGTTACTAAGTGAGCATATTTGTGCAGCACCTCATAGCATTCCTTTTTGTTTGTTTTTTTTTTCCAGAACACTATAATTATACATCTTCAAACTTAAATGCTGGCTTGCCTCTTAATGTGGCACATTCCTCATTGTCAACTCCATGTCATGGCCTTCAGACATCAAATCCCGTCATTTCAGTTGTCCCATCGACAAACCATCCTTCTGGATATGGAGGACACATGGACAGTGGGGCCTCCGAGTATTACCTGCCGCCCAACATCAGACCAAATGGAGCTCCAGTGCTGGAGAGCCCTAGGATTGAGATAACTTCTTACATGGGACTTCATCATAACAACAACCAGTTTTTCCATGATGAGGTTGAGGAGGCCATCCCAAATGCCAAGCGGTCTCCCTCCACTGCCACTTTGAACTTGCCGAACATCGAGGCGTACAGAGACCCATCCTGCCTGAGCCCAGCGAGTAGCTTGTCTTCCAGAAGCTGCAACTCCGAAGCGTCTTCCTATGAGTCCAATTACTCGTATCCGTACACTTCACCCCAGACCTCTCCCTGGCAGTCCCCGTGTGTCTCTCCGAAGACCACGGACACGGAGGAAGGTTACCAGCGCAGCATGGTGGCTTGCACTTTGCTCGGTTCCCCAAGGCATTCTCCATCCACATCGCCCAGGACGAGCATCACAGAAGAGAACTGGCTGGGGGCTCGCAACTCCAGGCCTCCGTCGCCCTGCAACAAGAGAAAGTACAGCCTGAACGGCCGGCAGACCTCCTACTCCCCGCACCACTCCCCCACGCCTTCGCCGCAGAACTCGCCGCGGGTGAGCGTCACGGATGAGACGTGGCTGGGGAACACCAACCAGTACACCAGCTCTGCCATTGTCGCTGCCATCAACGCCCTCACCACCGACAGCGCCATAGACATGAATGACGGCATTCCCATCAAGTCCAGGAAGACGGCCATCGATCACACCCCATCCATGAATCTGAAAACTGAACCAGCTGGCGAGGATCATGGGACCATATCACCAACTGCTGATTTGTCACCAGAAGACTACTCCAGCTTTCAGCACATCAGGAAAGGAAACTTCTGTGAACAGTACCTGTCCGTGCCACAGCATCCCTACCAGTGGGCCAAACCAAAGTCTCTGTCTCCAACATCCTATATAAGGTAAGGAACTCAATCTTGGAAGGCAATCCTGATAACATCTTTATTGTATACTTTTTTCCCCTCCTTCCCCTTCCTGTCTCTGCTTCCTGCTGAATCTGCTTATCCACTCATTCCACTTAGCTGTATCTCATGACGCTGCCTCTGTTGTTGGTGTGGCGTGACCATGAGTGAAGTCTTGAAGGGTTAAAGGGGCTGTTCTAGGAGCTGGCCATGTGACAGTTGTATCTGGTTATTTGCTTCCCAGAGGATGAGACCCAGCCCAGGCGGTCTGGAAATGGGGTAATCAGAAGCTCTTCAGGCAGCAGGACAATTTGGTACCATCAGATCTCTGGCTTTACTTAAATAGTTCATCATGGTTTAGGTTTTTTTTTTTTTGTTGCAGGACAAGGAGATGGTCTCATTGTTGTGGCTCTTACAGGGTCTTTTGCATTTATGCTTTATAGACAGTAAATGTGAACTGATAGGAATATGGTTCTTTTGTGCATTCTTTTGCTTCATCTGAAAACTACTTGTCAATCTTCCTTTCCTGTCTGTGTAGGACAGTGCTTTTCTTTCCTCCCCCTCCTTCCCCCCTTCCCCGCCATTTTTATGTCTAAAGAAGAAAACCTTATTTGTCAGCTGATGGTGCTCAATATACTGGTCACATCTATTTATCACAAGAGGGCTCTGGGTAGGAAGCACCATGGGATAGCCAAAATTTGAGTTCCATCCGTTGCTTTCTCTTATGGTCTCAGTTATGGTCTATTTTGAAGTCTTCTGAAGGCTGTATATGCAGAAGCACAAGGTGCCAGAAAAGAGTTTGGCTTTCCAAAAGTTTGCAGGCTGTTCCCAGTTCCAGTTTTTGATGGCCACCCCTTCTCATTTTCCTCCTCAAGTACACCTGGGTTCTTGCTTTTGATACTTTTGCTTTTGACAGCAAAGCTTCTTTCTCAACATGACAGAAGTGGGCACGTAGCTGCGATGTTTTAACTAGCAGGACATTCCCTGGCTCTCAACCTTGCCAGACTCGGTCGTCTCCAGCCAGCACCTCTCTGCCATGTGCTGTCTCCCAGAACTTGAGTTCAAGCAGTTCATGGCCCTTTGTGTTACAATGTGTAGTGCTGTGGTCCCAGTGCTCAATTGTTCTCCTCCCTCCTCCTCTCTGCATTGCCCAAGCTCCTTGCAGGACCCTCGGTCAATTCAGCACTGGGAAATGAAGCAACCCCTGTGGGTCTGGCCAAGCCATCCAGTGGTAGGCACTTTTGGAGATGGGATAGAGACTTTTAACACCAGGCAAATCCTTCAGAGCCTTCCTGCATTCTTAAAAAAGCTTTTATGTTCTTTCACTTAAGTGCCAAGGAGCCCATGTTCATCAGAAAGGCCAGCTGCTGGCTTTTGCACGAGGGGGCTGCTTTTTGCCAAGGACTTCCAGGGCAATAATGGAACAGTTCGACCAAATGGGCATTTTATCTTTCCCGTGCAGCTTGTGGCCCACAGGCACTTTTGCTGCAGTCTGTCAGGAGGCACCCGGCTTTGCCTGTGCTCTAACACAAACAAGAAAGGTGATGCGTACAAAATGGAGCCCCACTACGTTGTGTATTTAACATTTTTTTCCACTGTTTTGGCCCTGTATAAAATATGTTTCCTGGTTCGCAATATGTTTCCATGTGATCTCATTAACTCGTGCTCTAGGGCAGTTGGAAGTTAATGTCGAATTGCGATTTTAAGTTATTTTACCAATCAGATACACTGACGGTGCTTCCTTCCACCAAAAATACCTCTCGTTTTATGTATATGAAAGTGCTGGGCAACTGAGCACAGATGTCAACAGGATCACAGCCTACGCAATAGAAACTCTGTTATTTTAAATCTTAAAAAAAAAAAAGGTTAAGAATTTGTCACAATAGAGCTGGATTTTTTTTCCTGTTATGTTACACATTTGTTACATTTCAAGCGCAAGGGCTGGAGAGGTGGGTTCTAACAAACAGCTCAGGCTCCAAAATCTACCTGGTCATAATGGTTTTTGAGATAACCATATTTGATTGTCTCCTCTGCCTCTTCCTGAATAAGCGGTACACTTTTCATCAAAAGCCGGCGTGCCTCGGAAAATCCCTGACGCCTTTCCCTCCCTCTTGCGTGCCCGTCTCTCTGGAGGCAGGAGGGAGCAGGCTGAGACAGACCGGTCAGCTGGGTGCTGTCTCCCTTCCTGGGGTTTTGTAGTGGGCGTCAGTCTAAAAGGGAAACTGCTTTTTTGTATTGTTTCTGAAATTGATGGTGTTTTTCGTTTGTTGTAATTAAAGCTCGATCTGCTTTAGGCTTTTCAAGTCCCAGAGGAAAGGAATAATAGGGGTGTATAATAAGGGTATAATAATGCCCGCCTGAACAGAGACACAGTCTCTCTGTGCCTCAGGCTTGTCTTTGTTGCTTACAGGGGCTGTGAGCTCGGGTGCTCAGCCTCATCTCCAGGCTGTGAGCTTTTTGGAAAAGGTTTGGTCTCTCACGTACCCCCCAAGCTGTGAACATGTGACTCTATTCCTGCATGGGATTTGACATGTGGGTGCTGAGGATTGCAGGATCTGGTGGGAGAGCAGAGCCCGACCCTGACCCTGCAGAGGGTAACCCAGCCCTGCTGGTGATCGCTCTGCAATGCTTTGGTTGCAGCCCAGCACCTCCTGCCAAATCTTTGAGTGTAGGAAAATTTGGAGACCAAGGAGAGATTTTCATGCTAAGCTTTGGAACAAACTCCCAGGCAGTGATTGTACCTTTTCAGAACCAAAATGGGTTACCAAAATGTACCAGTCTGCCTCAAAAAAATCCTTACACGTGGAGTCAAGAAGTGGACTTCTGCCCTTGGTTATGGAGGCAGTTCTTAGTGACTATTTCCAAAACTAAAATCCCATTTTTATTTTTTACTCGCTCATTAGCATGTCCCAAATCATCCTGTATTGCAGCAAAAAAGCACAGGCACTCATGAACGTGCCAGATTTCTGAGTATTTTACCCATTTTTTATTCCTTCCTCTTCAGCTGCTGTATTTAACTAAACACAACCTGAAATTTCCTAGAGACAGTTTCTTACTCATTGGAAAGTAATGCATTGTAGTTATTTCAGGTGTCATCAGTCTAATCTAAGAAGTGTGTTGGCCTGTAACACTTTGAGTTTTCATAAATTGTAGTATTTTTTTGGGAGGGAAGAGTTGGAAGGAATGGTTGGGGTTGTTTGTTGTGCATATGGCATGTATGAGGTCTGCCACACCAAAAGGAGCTTACAGGAGTAAACATCCAATTCGAGGTGACTTAAAAAAGCTCCCTTCTGTATTTTATTGTACAGTTATATTTTTTAAGCTGTTTAAAGCCACATTTTATTTAGCTGCAGTCCCTTATTCAACCTCAAAAATATCCATATGTGTTCTTGACCTCACAGACACAAAGTAATGTCATTTTACTTATGGAGGCTGTAGTTTGCACCCAGAGAATGTATGGCTGGATACCTGTCTACCGGTTTCAAAAGCACATTTGGCTTTTATCTGCATCAGTGGGATTGTTTATTTTGGGGGTTTTTTTTGGATTCCACTTTTGTGACTGTGACAGTGTTAAATTCAAGCATGCAAAAATCATTCACAGAGTCTCCGAACCATATGGTGTCCTTTGAAATAATGATTTTAAAATATTGCATATTTTGTACTTCTTTCTTTTGATTTGTGGACCTTTCAGATGCTTTTGATGACATTTTAAATTTTTATTTTATTTTTTAAATAGATGTTTTGGTCTGGATAGTGAGATAGAGGACAACCTTACTTGGGAGAAGTTGAGTTTCTAAAGAAATTGGGGGTTTCTGAAGGTGGAAAAGAGCACCAGCTATCTTAGAATGATAAAATCACCAGTGCAGCAGCACCGGATTTGCTGACCTGTCTGTTCATGGCAAACTTGTGTGTTTATGGCAAGCGAGAGGAAGCTCCTCAGACAAAGCAAAGGCAAGGCTGTCTGGGCAAAACACAGTGAAATGGGGACTTTTACCTTTGTGTCAGTGACCATCTCCTGGGCCTCACTGGTGTTAATTGAGGGGCGTGGGGAGTGGACAGGGAAAAACCCGCAATTCCTCTAACCTTTTTCTCTCCTCTGCTATGTTCATGCTGGATGGTGACATTTAGGTGCTTCAACAAGTTCAGTTGGCCACCACATAGCAGAGGCTTTTGATTATGTTAGGTTGCTGTACCATAATGCTGAAGATTGCTGGGAAGCCTGTCTCAGTAAATTGATTTTTATTAGTTTGTTTGATTTAATCCTCCCCATGCTTTCTTCTGGCTGCTTTTAAGCTCACTCGAATGCCCCCGTGAGCATCTTATTAATGGCCTTCCTTCATCAGCATGTTTTAGCACTGCATGATTCTAAATTCTGAACAAGCAGAGTTGTGATGCCAGCCACTTGTTACCTCCATTTCTGCAGCAGTAGCTTCTTGTTCTTTCTCTAAGTCAACAGATGCAGAATTTCTCGTGCAAGTCGATCTCAGAATGTGAAATTTTAGGACAGTAGTGTTAAGTATTATGTGGGAGTATGACGACAACTTGTGTTTTCAAACTGCAATGTGAAGAATTCCAGCACACTCCACAGAGGAGCTGCTTGCTCCCCATGCCAGGAAAAATACAGCCAAGTCTGGGGTGCGATGCAGCATCTATTTTAACAGCTCGAAGCCAGATCGCTCGATTGTCACAGGAAATAAAAAAAACCCACAACAAAACATAAAAAGTGGGCAAAGTCTACCCCCATTAACTTGTAGGTGAAATACAAAGCGGGTGTATTTTCCTGACCATAATCAAGTTAGTGAACGCACAGGCATCATCACCACTCTGCCCCAAAACACAGGCATCCACTTCAGTGTGAGACTCAGGCAATAAATAATAAATTTTAGCCATATTTGCATTTGGTGCACAGGTGGAGCAGGGTAAGCTGGCATCCTGGTGGAAGTTTCAGCAGTCCTGTGTTTTCTCTAGTTTATGGTTTTGTTTCTACAGGGACACTCCCTGTTAGAAAAAATAAGTTTAGTGCAAGACACCCCATCTCAGCCACAGTCCTAAAACTTGCTTTACTTCAGGCTCTCAAACACATTTAGCACCCTGCTCTTCCAGGCAGTGATTTTGCTGCTTTTAGGCAGCTATCTGGGATGTGTGTCTCAATGCTGTGGTACTTGGCCAGTGGGCAGCATTAGTCTCTGGGTGAGACCAACAGTTGTTCTGAGGCCTTCTGCACAGCAGCCTGGTTAAGGAGCAGATTTGCAAATCTCTTTTTCAAGTGGCCTCGGGCATCTAGTAGCTTAGAAAGTGTGGTGGTAATTTAATACCCAAATGCATAGCAGTCATGTGAAAATGAGGTTTAAACACCTTTGCAAAGTTTAGTGGAAGTTTTTTTGCTTTGTTTCCTCCCTGTCTATATTTTAGTGTGCTGCTTAGTATCTTTCTTTTTTTTCTTTTTTTTTTTTTCTTTTTTTTTTTTTCTTTTTTTTTTTTTCTTTTTTTTTTTTTCTTTTTTTTTTTTTCTTTTTTTTTTTTTCTTTTTTTTTTTTTCTTTTTTTTTTTTTCTTTTTTTTTTTTTCTTTTTTTTTTTTTCTTTTTTTTTTTTTCTTTTTTTTGTGTAACTTGATAAATCTTTCTGGTAAAGGCAGAAGTCAGCCAGACTGGATAATCTGTTTTTGATTTAATCATATTGTGTATCTGGTGTATGCAAAATAAATCACTATTCATCTGTTTTGTAATTTGATTTATGTAGGACAAGTTACATTGAGTGAGCTTCCCTACAGCCCAAAGCCAGGTCTTGTGAACCTGCCTAGAAGCACCTATCCCTCATTACAGCATTTAGGATTACAGTGAGATTTATTATGGCATAGAAAGGAATAGGATAGGTTTTCAGTTGGTGGAAAATTAAATCTGACCAAAATACAACAAGTAAATTTGATAGGAAGACCTTTTACTTCTCTTCTTCCCTCTGTGTGATGCTGGCTCGATGCAGTAGTTTGGCCCTTTTCAAATTGACAAGGTTTATTTGCAGCGACCAGATTTGATTTTACCACTGCACCATTTGCTTGGTGACTTTTTCCTTTAACCACGTTTCGCTGCAGGAAATTAAGTGCATGATGAAGATAACCTAACATAGGAAATAGCTCTGACAGCCCCAGCCCATGACACTGTTACATACATCACTCGGTTTCCTTTATCAGGAAAACTGCCATTAATTGTCATTTTATAATTGGGCAGGTGATATTTTGGAATTTTGATGATAGATTGCAGGTCAACATCAGGCTGTATTTTTGTTTTCAGGCTTTATTTGAGAACATGAATTTTACAACTATACTGACATTTTCAGGTGCAATTTGAAAGGATTTATTCTGGGTTTTTTCTATGTTGGTTTTTTTTTAAAGAGATGTAATTAGTTATGGAACTGTTATTTTCATGTATCTTAAAAAACCCTCCCTCTTCACTTGAGGACTACCTGCTGTCCCTCAGAGTTGTCATTTCTAATTGTTAAAAATTTCTAATTTGATAGATGTGTCCTCAGGAAAAAAAAAAAAAAAGTTCCCTTAAGTGAGAATTTACTTTAAATGAGAAACATCTGTTTAAAAATGTGTGCTGATCATCAACAGGAGAGACACAGCTGGTTTGTTCTTTGTCATTTATCATTAGTCAAATACGGTTTATCCAGAAATGTTTTTTGAGACTTCTTCAGACTGAAGTATGTGTACCTAACATGCCAATTGCTTATAACATTTTGCTGTCTCTTCAATCTTTGTATGAGTGCCTAGTAGTGGAAGAGCTTCTCCTCACCCCCAAGGGGGACTGTGGCCATTTTGGGGGAAAAGTGGCCCAAAGGTGTAGTAGCTCCAAAGATGTAGTAGCATCCTGCCCCTAGGGGCTCATGTGCTTGGGGCAGAGGGAGTAGTCACATTCAGGATTTGTTGCTGGTAAGGTTTTGCCTCTCTAGAGAGTGCCCTGCTGGCTGCTGTGGTATCCAGATTTTCATGGGAGCTAGGATCCCTCACAGAAGCAACATCTTTCTTTTGGATGAGCTCCCATTTAGGCTGTGGCTACTTTCTTTTCTCCCCCTTGGTTATTTTTCAGGCTGCTGGATGTTGTAAGGGCTGGAGAGTAGAGCAGCTGGAAGTTTGGAGCCTGTCACTTTCCAGAAAGCCATGCTGAGGAAGCAGGGGGAGTCCAGGGAGTGAGGGTGATCCTCATCCTCACCCCAGGGCCAAGGTTTAGTGGCTCCAGCTGACCCCTGTAATGTGTGTAGTGTGTGTCTATAGGCAGTCAAATGACACAGCTCAAATTTATAAGCTGTGAAGAAAGATGTTGTAGAGAAACTTAGCACCACCTGAAGTCCCATCACCACATATGCACACGTATACTAGCAGATGCCAGTTAAATATGCCAGTGATAAAGGGCTTAATAAGCACTTAAAAAAAAAACAACCATAAAGGCAAAGCAAAAAAAATAATAATCTACTGCAAGTGGTTAAAGTCTCTGTCGCACAGTGGGAGACAGCAGGTTGTTTGGGGGGATGTAAGAGCTGTAATGCCTCAGGAGCAAAGGCGCAACGGGTTAGTGTGTGGAACAATTTTTCTCTTAATCAGTGATCTGGATGAGGGGATTGAATGCTCCCTCAGCAAATCTGCAGGTGAAACTAAATTGGGAGGGAGTGTTAATCTGCCTGAGAGTAGGAAGGCTCTACAGTGAGACCTGGACTGGCTGGATTAATGGGCCAATTGTATGAGCTTCAACAAGGCCAAATGCCAGGTCCTGCACTTGGGTCACAACAACCCCAGGCAATGCTACAGGCTTGAGGAAGAGTGGCTGGAAAGCTGCCCAGAAGAAAAGGCCCTGTGGGTGTTGATTGACAGCCAGCTGAACATGAGCCAGCAGTGTGCCCAGGTGGCCAAGAAGGCAATGGCATCCTGGCTTGTATCATGAATAGCGTGGCCAGCAGGAGTAGGGAAGTGGTTGTCCCTCTGTACTCATCACTGGTGAGGCTGCACCTCAAGTACTGTGTTCAGTTCTGGGCCCCTCACTATAAGAAAGACATTGAGGTGCTGGAGTGAGTCCAGAGAAGGGCAGCACAGGTGGTGAAGAGTCTGGAGAACAAGAGGAGCATCTGAAGGAACTGGAGTTGTTCAGTCTGGAGAAAAGGAGGCTAACAGGAGACCTTATTACTCTCTACAACTACCTGAAAGGAGGTTGCAGCAAGGTGGAAGTTTTTCTCTTCTCCCAAGTAGTAAGAAACAGGACAAGAGGAAGTGGGCTCAAGTTGTGCCAGGGGAGGTTTAGATTGGATATAAGAAAATATTTCTTCACTGAAAGCACTGGAATAAGCTGCCCAGGGAGCTGGTTGAATCACTGTACCTGGAGGTGTTTAAGAAATGTATAGATAGGGTGCTTAGGAACATAGTTTAAGCATTGGACTTGGTAGAGTTAGGTTGTGGTTGGACTTGGTGATCTTAAAAATCTTTTCCAACCAGAATGATTCTGTGATTCTTTGTTTCAATGGGACAGTATAATGGAGTATTCAGTCTCCAGGCGAATATGTGCTTGTAACATACACAGGCAGCGCGGAAATTCTGCTGCATCCTTTACCTCCCAGCCAGCTCCCTGCATCTGCTCAGACTGTCCTTGCCCCATGGGTACAGCAGTGAGGCAGGAACAGGCAAAGCCCCAGCTCAGCCTCCTGGCAGGCTGGGGCCGGAGCTAATTAATTAGTGCTTCAGCTTCCTCGTCTTCACATGGCGGAGGGACGAGCCCTCTGACCATGACAGGTAGCACCTGTATGTGGTGACAACAAAGAGTTGAGGTCTGTGATTTTCTGCTTGCTGGTTGTCTTCTTCAGGGTGATGGGAAAGATAATAATTAAGTGTCACATAAGAGGGCAGGGTGGTGTGTTGCGGTTGTGCCATTTAACTACTTGAAAAGGACTTTGAAGGACACCTGGTGAGGAGAAGTCACCAAAAGAATGAGTATTTGGTAGACATAAAATTAACGTTTACATTGTGAAGCTTTTTACTTCCGTTTTAAGATTAATAGATTTGTCTCAGGCCTACGGTTTCTGCAGGGCTTGTTTGTGTCTTTTTCTTTCCTAACCAGAAGAGTTATCTTGGTGTTTCCTACAGTGAAGCTCACCTGTGGGTGCTTTACACTGGAAGTGAGTTTCTAAGAATGACAGTTCCCTGCCATCACATGCTGTCAGGCCCTCTTGCTTGTGTGATGGCAATGAGTCCTTAATATTTTCACTAATTGCAGAGCCAATACAGGGCCAGGAGAGAGAGCTGAATTTTCTTCAGGCTTATGTGTCATCATTAGTAAGATTTGTAAACAACCTCTGACTTCAGAGCTTTCTCCCTTGTGGTTCACAAACCAGAAAGAGATTGCCTTAGCTTTGAGACTCTCTGACCTGTTTTGTGTTGGGAAGGAAGGTGGGAAATGGCTTTTATTCTTCTTTTCATCTCCTGTAAACTGAGCAGATTTATTGAAATCTATTAGATTCATTAAATGCAGAACTCCTCCAGAACTGGTTCAGTATTCACTTTCACAGCAGAAATCCTCTTTAAATTCCTCTCCATCTTTCTTCCTACCTTTATCCTTTTGGTTCAGTGATATTTGTGATATTTGTAAATCTGTGTCTTAACATTTTTCCATTTTGGTTACAAATTGGGTAGCATCTGGGCCATCAGATATGCTAAACCCATAAATCTTCATAAAATAACAGTTACCTTCTCAATGACTTATGTCATGGCATTATCCATAATAACAGAATTCTAAATGTAAGATGGCGAAGGATGAACTGCGAAACACGCTCTATAAAGTAATAGTTCTGGATGCTTGTGGTTTGTGATAGTGTACTTGATGTTAATTTTTAATACATTTTCCTTTCCGTTATAGCCCATCCTTGCCTGCTCTTGATTGGCAGCTGCCATCTCACTCAGGACCTTATGAGCTGCGTATTGAAGTGCAGCCGAAATCCCACCACCGAGCACATTACGAGACAGAAGGCAGTCGAGGGGCTGTGAAGGCATCTGCGGGGGGCCACCCCATTGTGCAGGTACCAAAATGTGTCACGAGCAGTGCAGGTTGTTTGTTTATCTGGGCGCCCTGTGGTGAGCACCCTTTCTTCCTCAAAACTGAAACGTGATAGGGGATTTTTCCTGCCCTCAAAGATTACTGCATGTGAGTGCACCTTAGAGCGTATTATAAACTGGATGGACCCAGCTTTTATTAAAAACAAGGGCAGAGTACCCACTTGCTCTTAGCAGTGTGAATATGGGGCAAGCAGATTGCTGCTCTATCCGTGTATGTCTTTGCCAGTGGTCAGGGACCTGTCTGTACAGTCAGATTCCAGACATGCAGTTTATACTGAAATCAGCTGGGGTCGTGCCTTGGTACATTTAGTCCTGAACTTGCGGTTGGATCTAATCAGAGCTGTGAACACATGTTGGAGAGCAGAGCTGTAGCACTCATGTGGAAGTATGTTGCTGGTTTGGATGTTGCAGTGAATGCTGAGCAAAGTGAGGGTTTTTGTGTTTCTTCTATTTAGTTCCTTAAAACCTTCCAGCTGCTCTGGAAAGCATCTGAGGTCTGAATCTAGTTTAATGAATTCTACCAAACTCTTCAGTCACTGTATGTAAAGCATTTAATTTACTAACACTGTAAACTGACCCTTAATTCATTTGTATGGCTAATCTCATTTGTAATTCATTTGTAAAGGACTTTTCTCAGGAGTAAGAAGAGCAAGATTTAGTTGTTTAAAACAAAAAAATGAAACAGTAACAGGAGAGAACCAACCGTGCCTGTCCCTCCTCAGCTGCTTCTTTCTCACCCAAAAGTCAAACTTCCAGTGCTTTCTGTCAGGGTTGTAACCCCCTGTGCAGCAGAGCCCCTGCCTGGAGGCCGTGGGACCCACGGGTGTGCTGGCAAGGGCTGTGGGAGGGGGGCTGGCACTGCTGCCGAGCTCAGACTGCTTGGGTTTATTGCCACTGCTCTTCTGAAGGAGCAGCGTCTTTCTGGAACACTGGATGGCTCAAGATGATGAACAGACCACACGTGCAGGGCCTGTGTGCATGTGTTTATTTGCTGTAAACCCCTGTTAGCGAACACATTGCTGGAAGGAACAATGCGAGTCTGAGATGACACTGGGCTGGCAGTGCTGCTCCAGACTTGGTGTGCTGCTGTGGCAGCTGGAAAAGGAAAGTGAGGGGAGTTGTCAGCAGCAAACACAGTGCACTGCTTAGCTCTGCCAAAGCTCATCAGTGACATGGGATTATGAAAGTCATCTGCTGAAAGACGAAAGGTTTTAGCAGAACATTTGTGAATGGTATTACAGAGGGGTTTGTGGCAGGCACACTTGATGACAATTAATACCTACTCTGTTTGTGGCTTGATGCAAAGAAATGTAAATGAGGAGGCATCAATTCGCAGCAGCCAGCCTGGCGTTTAAAGTTTCCTACGTGCTTTTTGGAAAGACTGAATGTGATGCCAACATTTAATTGGACTAAATGCGTCCAGACATTTCCCCTCTCGTCCCCTGTCCCGGTTTGTCAGGAGTGAGCGTGCTACTTCCAAACACAAACAAGTGTCAGAAAAGAGGAGAGGAAACAGCGGAAGGGCACGAAGGGAGAGGGGAGGAAGTGGCCAGTCCTAGGCCTGTCAATTTACTCTACTGGTTTAATAAGGATTAATGTATTTTTCAGTCCTCTCATTACAACCTGAACTCCTTTTCTCTGAAAAGAGCAGAAACACAAAGAGGGCCAGAAAAAGCTTCTCCATGCTGACATTGCCATCCTGGCCAGAATTATCTGTTTTGAGTAAATACTTAAAAGCTTCTGACTTAGACCAGAGGTAGTTTCCAAAAAGAAAGAAAATACTTACAAATACTTTTAATAAGAGAAATAGTTAGTACTTAAAAAAATGCTTCAAAACCAGAAGTACTTATAAAAAAAATGAAAGGAGTAGGACAAAATCCAGGGAGTAACTTCTAGTAAATTGGTGACTGACAAAAGCAGTAAAATCAACATATTTCTAAGTGTTGCAAATGTCTGGGTCAGGTCTGATTCAATCCACTATGTTACACAGAAAGGAGCCCAAGTTTCAAAGATCACACCCAGATGTCAGCGCAAACAGCATCTGAGATTCTTTAGGTGAGAGATTTTGGATCAAGCACCCTCTTATATTTCCCAGTGTTTTCAATTGTGGTGACTTAGGGAAACCCCTCATAAAACTGTTCCGACCTCTTGCACTACCCTTTTGTGTTCTTTTTTTGCCCCATGTGGGCAGTCAGGTCTTTCTTATGCTGCTACTTCGGGGGAGCTTGCTTAAACTCTTCTTTTTTTAAAGTTCTTCCCCTTTACATTCAACAAGAGGAGAATGCCAAAGAGGTCTCTTCTTCCCTTCTCCATTTCAAGCCCCCTCTCACTAACATCCAGTTTTCCAAACCAAGAGATTTTCTCATACTAATATCTCCATGTATCTGTGGGGCGTGCTAAGGCAGAGGAGAAGTCAATCCAAAATTCATCTGCTCCTCATGGCACAGCTCCCCAGGAGAATTGCCAGGAGGTTGCTTTCTCTGCAGCGAGAGCATGGTTGTTTTTTTTCCTGCGGGCAATGTTTGCTTCCTTGCTGCATCTCTTCTAGTTGGAGATGGAAGGTCTGAGAATCAAAGGTTGCCAAGGCAAGCGTGCTTGATGAGGAGAGCAGTGCTGTAGGAGTCTCTTGTGGGTGTGACATGAAGTCCAGAGCTGAAAACCAGTTATTCCCTTGGCTCTAGTGGCTCCTCCAAGCTGGTGACTTTTTTTCTGGGGCTGGAGAGGGACACTTGTAAAGCTGAAGAGCTTTGCACTGGGGCCTGGCAGCATGCTGAATGCCCACTGGTGTATGAGATATCTTTCCTCCCCCAAACCTGAGCCTGGGAGAGGACTAGCAGTGCTTAGCATGGCAGGCTGCTGGGGGGTCCTTATGCTGACCTGTGGAAGGGGCGAGCCTGGAGGGTGCTGGTGACTCCCTGCAGTGGCAGAGTCTTGCCCGGACCCATTCCTGGAAGGTGCCACTCTCTTCTTATCATCTCTCCATTGTCTGCGTGGGGATTGCTCACTGGAGGCTGCTGTGGGCTGTCTTGCAGGCGTATTTCATGCCAGCAGGATTTCCTATGGATTTCCTTCTGTGGGATGGCTGTACCCTCCCTTCTGCACTTCGGCAGGATACGGTTTCAAGTTGCCTGTGCGGGCTAATGAGCCCGGTAACACAATATTCCTCTCTCTGACACTTCGCCCTTGCCTATTTGGGTGTTTGGCTGCTGTGGCAGCCCCAAGCTCTGCCTCTTCTCGATTGCTAAACGTGTGGAGAGAGGGCTGAGCCGGCGCACCTAGCCAGCTAAAAATGCTGCAGCAGACTGGCAAGGCAGCGGTACCAGGGAGCGGTGTCGGTGAGCTCATGACTGGCACTGACTTGCATCCCTTGGCTCAGGAAGTATTTTGCGAGTCGTCATTGCCTTCAGTGATTTCAGACTGGGGTACCCTCCTCTCTGAGTCACAGCAGGGCTGGTGCCCCAGCTGACGTGGTGAGGGTGAAACTTGGGACCACTTTGGGGAGGAAAATCATACCAGTTGGCATCCCACTGGCACCTCCGTGTTTGCAGGAGTTCACAGCTGAGGGGAGGATTTCTCTTAATGAAGCAAGATGAAGTGAACAGGGACTTTAGGAAACCCACAGAGTTAGATAGCTACAGCCATATTGTAAGCAAGATGAATTATATTCAAGGGGTTTACATCCAGGACATCTTAAAAATGTCCTCCATTTGGATCTGTTTTCCATTCTTAATTTTGAGGGTGGTGGTCAGGAGTTTCACAAGATGGGGATTCCAGAGCCAGCAATGGCTCTGTTTCAGCTGCAGGTGAGTAATCTGGCAGATAAAAGTTTGGGCTCCCTGGGAAGGGATGGCACCAGGTTATAAATATATGTTCTATAGATACTGTGATTAATAACTCATCTTTGGAATAAGTCAAGCACTTTGGCTGCCTGCGATGGAATTTTTACAAGCAGGGTGCAGTGCATCTGTGAGATAAAATCCAAATACTCAAGAATGTTTAATTAAAGTGTATGATGTACTCCCATAGAAAACTGGACTAAATGGTGAAAGAAAATATTCAAGTGCACAGAACAGTCTAGTAAGCACTTTCAAAAGTCAAGATTATTATTCATTTTTTTGATGCAAAATATGACAAGAATTTTCTTCCAAGATCATTCTTTGTGTGAAGTAGATAAACCAGTTAGAAAAAGGGAAGAAAAATTGTTGTAGGAGTTTTCCTTTTTTATGTAGGTATACTAGCCAGAATTTGTTTTCCTCTTGGAAAAATAAGTTAATGTTGAAGGTACAGTGAGTACAGCCTTGCCTTTCACTGAATTGCTTTGCAGTGAGATCGTAGAGGCTTCTTTGTTCCAACAGAGTATTTGATCTGAGTCTGGGAAGAGGTGAATAGTCTGATCTCCTTCATTTTTCAGGTAAAACACAATGATTTGTCTGCTGATTTACATAGTTATAATGCTGTCTCTGCCAGGAGACTTGCTCACAAGAGTTGACTGTGTCATTTCTTGACAGGATCTTAAGTAGGCACTTTAGGTCTGTTTTTCAGAGGCCTTGAGGCATATGTTGAGATTTTTTAAATTCCCTTATGAGTAACAAGTGTCACACTCTTCTCTAAAGCAATTGCTGCCTCAGTATTTTTGTACATTTGCACATCCCCATAATTAGGTACCAACATGCCTCTGAGCTATTTGTGCACCCCAGTAACACGTGGAGTATGTTATTGTTTGCTTCCCATGGATCAGTTGGTTTTGTTGCTTTCAGATAACAAGCTCAAGTAGTCCAGGTCCAGATGCTGGCCACCGCAGGTAGCTATCAGAGTCCTTTCATCTTGTGGACCCAACAGCTCTGAATAAATACCTTTTGCAAACCCCTCAGGAAATAGAAAGCTTTGTGGATCAAACCACTGTAACTTCAGGGGGCAGCAGTCAGCCCAGCGAGCTGTAAATGCAATCAGGTTGGGGATTTTTATGTTTTAATATCACAGGCTCCTACAGCATGTCTGGTGTACCCTGCTTCACAGATAGCTAATGAAGTAACAGGGTTGTGCAGTTACACAGAAGGCAAGATGGGAAAAAGAGAGAAATTAAGAGCTGAAGGAAAAGACTGGAAAGATGTGTTCACCACTGATGGCAGGAAGAAGTTGAATGGCTGCCACCATTGCTGGTTGAGTCAAGGAAGTGAAAGGAAAACAGCCTCTGGTGGGTCCAATTCATGGCCATCTGACACCTGACCAAGACGAGTGGATGTGGAAAACATTGTGTTAGTGACTTTCCTCTTCCCTCTCTGGGTCTATTAGAGCAGAGCAGTAAGCAGTGATCAGTAAGCAGTGATTCAACTTACCATGCTGCAGTGGACTTCCTCTCCATGCTGCTCTTAACTTCTTTTTAGAAGTCAGCTTCACCCTTTTATCCAGATGGAAATATAATCCTTGCTTATGGTGAGGATATAAAGACATTGGCAAGCACCTGTTAGCCAGGTTGCAATTAATAGCACAAAGCCACCATACAACAAACCAGACAGGGAGCCTACATTTTATAGCCTTGTTTTAGACAGCCGGTACTTCTTAGGAATGGCTTTCTTGCTTCTTGCATCTGTATAGTTAAAGCTAACCTCAAACTAGCAGAGACATAATAAAACCAGAAAAGTAAAATGATTTGGCAGATATTTTAAGGCTGCTATTGCTTCTATAAATCCAACAAATGGAAGAAAGCCCATTGAAAGCTTTTTATCATGTTTTTCTTAGAAGTTTTCTTAGGAGATCATATTTTGCAAAGGGGAGAGTCTCTCTTTTTCAGTATTTCACGTGAAGTTGGTCACACAGGGTAGCTCCACAGGCACCAACATACAGGTGGCTTATGGCCTACCTGAGAAGAGCCAAGTCCAGAAAGGAGCCCTTCTGGAAAGATTTCACAACCCTGAAAATGCAGCTTTGTCCCTGATCTATGAACAGTTCTGAGGACAGTTCTCGGCTGCTGATGCAACAGTCCTTTTCAAATGAAAAAACTAATTTCCACCGGCCAGCACTTGGGGGATGCACTCTGCTTGCCTTTAAAAATGCTACCTCGCCCACGTTCAGCCTGAGGGATGCTGCAGTACGTATCCTGGCTGGCAGGATGCCAAGATACTCAATCTGGCTTTCCAGCCTGCAGGATTTAGCCCAGTTTGCCTCCAGTTTGGATTTACTGACTGCCGGCAAAGCAGAAGTTAGTGGGGGCCTTGAGGGAGGTGGGGATGGAAAGTGTTCCCACTCCTCCACTGTTGCTGTTTCAGTTCCCTTGGGGAAGGGGAAGCTTTCCTATTCCTTGGCCTCTGCTCCTCTTTTCTGCCTCGTCCTTTGCAACAAGGGAGTCAGTGGCATTGCTCTTGCTCTGTGGGGTATCTTCCAGCTGTCCTGTGGTGGTGGTTGGTAGACCTAGAAAGGGAGCAGAGGAGTCATCTGTCTCTGCCACTGCTTACAGAACCGTCCTTTCTCCTTCCCTTGTCAGGGTGGGTTTTGTCAACAGCAGCAACATGCACCCTGAGTGCCTTGAAACAAAGTGATGAAAGACCAAGAAATACAGAACATAAATGTAGTAGTCTTTCTTGTCTTATTCCTCATGTACTTTGTTCTCAAGTCTCCTGTGGCATCCTCTCACTCAAGTGAATTGTTTGCAGTGTGGACAGAGTATTTTCTGCATATTGTCAGAAAGGGTGATTAATGATTATTTTGGAAGTGTACCTCAAAAATGTGTATGACTGCTCTCAGGGGAGGAATCAAGACTCATCCTTGGCTTTTGGAGTGTATGCTTTTTTTCTCCTTTCCATTCCTTTTGCCCCCTGTTTAATATTGCACCCCTCCTGCTAGAAGCTGCAGATGCTGTGTCTCTTACTCTGTCTCCCAGTTTTCTTTCTAGGTGTTGCCATTCCTCTTTCCTGTAAGCGGTCAGGTCCAAAGCAAGATAAGGAAAATCCCTCTTGCCTTGTTTTTTACACATAACTCAATAAAGTGCAAACGTGCCTGTAGGCCTAGGGAGTATCGCTTAGTGGTTGGTGTTCAATGGAGATACAGACAAAAAAAATTATATAATCAGCATTTTAAATTGGTGATTTATTTGCAATCATGTGCTAGGAAGATACCTGCATAAGCTACAGCAGCCCAGCAAAGCTGTTTGTGGTGCTGGTAGTGAGGCTGCTGTAAATATGCTTCCAGAGCTAAATGTTCCCAGTTCCTTTCTTTGTACTCTCTGTCAAGGTCTTCTAGAGTGCAGGAGCTCACAGGGTGACCTGTTCTCTCTTATATTTCTTTTTTAAAAAGGTATTAGAAAGTAAAGGTTCAGCTTAAGTTATACAGCAAGAGAAAAACAACAGCCAGCAAGATTCCTGAGGGTTTTGGTGCATTTGAAAGCTTAAAAAATGGGCATAATTTAAAAACAGAAATTGGCAGTTGATTAATTAGTGCTCCAATAGATCTTTGTCCTTTGGGAACATTACTCGAATGCCTGAGCTATTCAAGTTAAGAAAGGCATCTGCATGGTGATTGCTCTCTCACAAGGACTACTGGTGGTGTTATTGGGTGTTTTCCCCAGTAAATTTGTGGTAGAAACACCCATCCACAGAAAATGAATGTATCGGGGAAAACCTGGAAGTGGTAAGTCACAGAATCAGAAGGCCACGTTTCTGCAGACCTCTCTGAGCTTAAGCAGGA
>NW_009952480.1:1045931-1065500 GCF_000747805.2 Chaetura pelagica
CATTCCTGAAGTCAGTCAGGAGTGCCCTGATTTAAGCCTGAATTAAGCCTGCTTAATTCAAGCACACGTGTAGGAGTTCGCTGCCTGTTAGTTTAGCTATTTTACAGAAAACAAGACTGGATTGGTAAGATGTTGAGGACTGTGTTTAAAATGGCTTTACAGGGATGTTCAGATGACACGTGAGGTTGTGGTCTGAGAATCAACAGCTGTTGCTACTTGACTTAGTTTTGGTTGCAGTTGAGAAAACCTACACCAAAATTACCAATCAGCAAATCTGCTCCAGACTAGACAGATTATTGCACGTCAATATGTACCCAAAAACTGAAAAGAAACACAGTTAAAATTAAAATGCAGCTTAACCAAAAGCCAGATGCTTCATTATGAGCTGAACTAACCTACTTGCCAAATACTGCTAACCTGCATGAGGCAGGTGATTAATTTTTTACAAGTCTGCATTGGCAAATAGACATCTGTCCTCTATTCCTAAAAGTAATATGTCAGGGCAAGCAATTTTTTTTTTTTTTTGCTTGGTACTCCAAATTACATAAAACATACATATAATGAAAATTATATTGTGTACATTCCATGAAAGCCAGTTAGTGTTTCACATCACTTTCACACCAATGTAACTCAATTGGAATAAATACTAGTTTTATACTTCCTAATTTTTTAACATAAGAAGAGAAAAAAATCACATCTGTAAGATACCTTGTAATCTGGAATGTAGGTATAAATGGTTATAACGCAGATTTTCCATTTTAATCAGTCATTGTTCCAACTAACAGGCTGAATCAGTGGAAAATACGGTGTCTAATGTAATTTGACAGTTGCTCTCAGTTGTTCTCTCGAAGTACATTGCAGCTTTCATTATGAGGAAGGGTTTATAATTTCTTTCCTTATGAACAACAGCTCAAGATCTTCTCTGGCATGTGCCATGAAAGGGAGATGATCCATTACAGCATTCGCTGCATGAATAACACATCAGTAAAATTTGTTGCATGCTGTCTGCAGCAAAATCAAATAAACTTTCTCCTCCCTCCACATGTTTAAGAAATAATTTAGCAGGAGTTGCATATTTTTGCTGAAACAGTTGAAATGTATTAATGATCAATTTACTTGCACATAGTAAAAATAATACAGGTTGCAGACAGATTTGTAATACAGTTTTTGAACACCTGTTTTTAATGTTTCAGTACCAAATAAAGTGGAGGAACTTCTGCTTTTGGTTTTCATGCAGACATTATGTACATGGGGATTTAAAAGTCTACTGCCGAGATTTCAAATGCAGCCTTGTTCAAAGCAGTCAGCTTTGCAGGCACACTTGCAGGCACAGCGTGGGAATGTTTTTGGGAGTTCCTGGGTGCTTCAGTAACAGACATCAAAGTCCCCCTCAATGAGTTTTGCTCTTTGGGCCACTGGTAATACAGTGTACGACCAAATAGGAATCCTGGCGAAAACCCATCATCCTCACGAGAAAGGGACCTTTGCCACTTGCAATACTACTCATCTAAAAATATTGCTTGTCCAATTCTTTGTAATGTCAGAGGAAAATTGTAAAAGAGATTGAGCAGAGGGATCTTTCTAGTACAGTACAACAGAGCATTTAAGTACATCCTTAAATTTTCATAAAATGAGATTAAATGTTGAACATGTGCATAAGTTTTCTACCAAGCAAGGAATAGATTGATCAACTGGCAATTAATTGTGTCACTTATTTTTGCTTAGGTTACTTGACTGCAAAATCTGGATTAAGACACTTCCACTGCCTTGCACGAGTGTTATAAGAGATTGGGTGTCACACCTGAGCATGTGGAGCTTCCAACTGTACTAAAAGTGCTTGAAGAAGGGGAGCAGGTTGCAGAATCTGCACTCTGTTTTTGCAGACCTCTGCTGCTTTTCAGGAGATCCGTTCTGTTTTCCCTCTTAAAAATCTGCTCCACTTTGGGCATTGGTTGCAGGTTTCTTGTGTGTGTTACTGCTTTCTTCTGATGGTTTTCAGGTGAATGCTATTAACTGGATCATTTTTTTCCTCTGCTTCTGCCTCTAGTCCCTTTGCTTTGGGATTCCTTAGTATGGTTGCATCTTCGTTTTGTTCCATCAGAGTTATGCCTGCCCACATCTGATAGGCATGAAGTCCCTGTGTCTCCAAAGTTTTTACTGTATGTCTTGTTAGCAGGTCAGGTGTAATGATGCTAGAGCCAAGCTTCCATCACTGTCCAAATTCTTTCCATTACTTTCCTCTGTCTCTGGGCAAATAGTGCCTTTCTCCGTGTTATTTAAGTCAGTAATTAAGGCTGTTCACCAAAGTCTGCTATATGTATCTGATTTCAGTCCCTCTGCCTTCATCAAAATAGCAGTATCAGCATATCCTGCGTGTTCTGCCCAGGACACGGATCCCCGCATTTGCTTTACTCAGCGAGCCGCACATTGCTGTCCTCTCGGCTCTCTGCCCGTGCTGGGGCAGCGAAGGAAGCCTGCAGCATATCAGGGCTGTTGCAGCAGATAAATAGATAGAAGGGAGTGGGTCAGAAGAGGGATCACGTTTCAGTCTGGAGAGCTGCTCAGAGCTGAGCCATGCATGAAGCCCAGGCGCAGCTAAAGCACGAAGGGGTAGTCCTGAGTTTTCATCCTTCTCCTAACGTCTTCACCTGAGGCTGCTGCCTGATGTAGTGGTGCAAGGGGAGAGGCCTGAGCCCGAGATGGTTGCAGCATGTCAGGACTAAGAAGCTTGAGCAGGGCTTGCCCAGCATTGCCTGTGCTTGCCTGCGACCAGGACTTCCCGTGCCGTGGCTCTCCCACGCGTGCACACAGGGACGTAAGGATTTGCTGCTGAGAGCCGGGTGGAGACGGGATGCCAGGGACTGTTTTGGATGAGACCACAAGTTGCCAAAGATCTTGAGCTATTATTCATCAGTGAGCAGGGTGGCACGCAGTGGTGTGGTGCTGAGCAGGGCTGTGAGGCGAGGGGCCAGGAGCTGCGTGGGCACTGCCAGCAAGGGTGCCTGGCACAGCAGGCAGCACCAGGGCTGGCGAGGGACCAGCTCCCGCTGCCACCCCGCCTGCCTGCACAGCCTGGCCTAGCATGTTGTTATGATTGCTATGGAAATAATTTCAATATGTTTTGTAGCTCTGAGATGCTAGGTCTTGCATTGTTTGGCTGGAAAGCTGCTTGACTGGTTTTTAGAGGGTGGCTATACATGCACAAACACTAGCAGATATTTTTTTTTTCTGGTGGAAAGTAGGAGATTCGCAGCATGGTTTTAATTAGAATTGCTCATTTAGTTTCTCACTGCAGTGTTCTTCAGTTGAAAGATAATTTAATTTTCTTTGTTTTGGAAGATTTTCGTGCTTGCCTGTGTGAAATGTCTGTATTTACTGTGCCTCATCGTGCTTTGTGCATAGCTTTGATTGTGAGGAGAGTTGAAAACAAAAACTTTGCTGGGATGTATTATTTTCCACCTGCTGTGGCTTTTAATACAGTCTCACTGCTATCTATGTACCAAGTGCATACATTTTTAGGAGGAAAACACCAGAGAGAACTGGTAAAGCGTGCAGGGTTAGATTTAGCTGTAAATCTCCCATTGACTCGAAGAGGAATAGCTTGTGTGAAAGTTGTGAAGTGCTGAAGAAGTGTAACTTTTATGTATTAGGTTTTTTGCCTTGGAGAAGCCCACAGAAGGCAATGCTTGTTGAAGCGTATTTGAAGAGTATTTGTTCTGGTTGAAACACAATATAGCATGGAGCAGTTGTGTTTGTATGTAGAATAATATTCAGATAGTGCCTGTCATCTCAGAATAAAAAAAACCCTGAATAAAACAGTACATATCTCTGCATATATGCAGGAATTCAGAAAACAGCTTGGAAGGTGCAGCTTTTTAGAAAAAAAAACCCAACAAAAATAGATGGCATTTTTTCATCAATAGTCCGTATAATCTGGCAATAATTTTCCAAATGGCTTTCCAATTAATTTTCAACTGCTTCTCTTGCAATGATGTTGCTTTCATTATGTGGGCCGTATGTGACATAGCTCTTATTTGACAATATTGTAATATTCCTCAATACAGACTCAATATGTTACTAAATACAGGCTGTAGAGTATTATTGAATACAAATGGCATACAGTAATAGAATTTTACATGAACTCCACCCATAGCTGCAAACACAAGCTGCAAGGGACTAACAAATTTAGGCCACAACTTGCAGGCACATGTGCTAGCATCTAGGTACACAAGTAATCTCAAGCACATGTCCTGAACACATCAAAGCCCCATTTTCTAATCCCTCACCGTTGTGAGGAAAATCTTTAAGTATGTGAACTGATACAGCCACACAGCTGGCTTCAGGGGCGCTGTATGAAATGGAAGCAGGTTGGAGAGGTTTTGCAAAGAGCAAGTCAGCGTGGTAGTGATGCTAGCACTGGGCTATGGCTCTGCAGTTCTGCTAGCATAAATGTAGCCCCTTGAAACTCTCAGCCTGAATAGATTTTACATGGTAGTTGCTCTAATCACAGGGTGCTATCTAGAAGCTAAGGTGTAAAAGCAGATGTTTTTGGGAAAGTCATGTAATGAGTAAAAGCATTCTTCTGTTCCTCCAGAAGGAAGAACAATCTTGTGTTAAGTAACATAAAGATAATAACAAAAAAATCAAATTTGGCCTCCAGCCTCTCGACTCTCCCACTTTTAGTGAATGCTCTTTTCCCATTTGGTATTAGAAAGGTACGTTATATGAGTTTGAATTTAGTACAGAAATGAACATTAGGAAGAGTACTACCTTTTATTATGATTTTAACATCCACTGTGATTTTGAAACAGCAGCAACAGCAAGGCTACCCAAAATGTACGTGACGCTGCTCCAGAACTGAGATGGGGAGCCCTGCTGGGACCCAGGGGGGTTTGCTGCAGTCGTTGCTTGCAAATTAGCTGATCCTTGCATCACCTCCCCTCTGAGAGAACGATTATTAGTTCCACCTCAGGCTTGGGATGGAAAGCTGCAGCTGGTTAAAGTGTGTCCACCAGCCGTGACCACCTGCTGCTCACCTTGTCTTGTGGTTGACTCGAGGCCCAGGGTACAACAGGTCCCCAAAATCTGGGTGCAGAAGCTCAAGCACTCACTTTAAGCTGTAGTAGAGCTGAATTTGACCGAAAACCTGAAACATGTGACAGCAAAGTACAGTACATGGGGTCTGTCATAGGCTCTGCCAATGTGGGGGTCTTCTCACAGAAGCTCTGCTCCATGTCTTTTTGGGCTAAGTGCAGTGTGCCTTTCTTGCAGCACTGCCCTGGATTTGTGGGACACTTATGCTCTGAACTGTGGCCTGAGCTGATTACAGGGGCAAGTCTACAGTTTGGGTTTATTTGGCTAGCCATAGATGTCTGCAGCTGAGCCTTAGTTTCTCTCTGTAATCAGGGGAAGGCTAGTTGGTATAGAGTTTAGGGAGATACTAATTTTATTCTGTTGTGAACATCTGAAGCAGCTCAGGTAAGTCATAACTTCAGAGTGCATCTCTCATTTTGCCGGCTGGGAAGGCAGCCAAGGTGACTAGACCCCATTGTTGTCTGGCCTGTATGTGTTAGAAGTTAGGTGGCATGAATCACCTGGCTTTTCAGTTTCTTTTTGGCTTGATGTGTTGTGTGTAATTATATGTAACCGGGCCCAGCAGGCGCTAAGATCACACCAGTTCATCAGGACCGCAGTTTGCTTCTCAGGTTAGATGCCCAAGTGAATCTTGACTGTGATGGGCAGGAGCGGTGCCTTTCAAGATTCTGGAATTCCTATCTCGGGCTTGGGACTTGACCCATGCCAGAACCTTATGTTTGAATTCAACAGGTTGATATAGGTGCTGTCTTTGGTTGGGTGTAAAAAGATGGGTCCTGGTCAGTAGTAATTATCATACCTCTCTTCAAAGGAGAAATTGTTGCTGTCAGCGTCCTCCTCAAATCCCAGTGGTGCACTGACATCCTGCTACACCGACTGCAGCAGGGTGTAAGCATTTGCAGCAGCAGATGAGCTACTCTGTAAAGCTTCGGAGGTTCAGCCTTTAGTATTTGCAACATTTTATTTGGCCGTCTTACTAGCTTGAAATGGGGTTGTGGTATGAGCTCCTCAGTATTTGGATGAAATTGTAGTGCAACAGCTGTTGCTAAATAATGTTACTCAACGTGACAATATTTAGAATGATCGATTGAAAATTGTCCACATATGCTGGGAAGCTAAGACTTTAATGCTTATTTTATTTACTTGCTGTTGAAGATAACAGGCCTTTCATTGTAGCCCTTGTGTCCTGTTTGGCAGAGCTGCTAACAGTTGCAGTCAGAGGGTTGGTCAGAGAACCTGGTCTGTTGCATCCATATATGTTTTGTAAAACAAGTTGCATCAGCCAATGGCATCACTGTTGCTCTCAAACAACTCACAGTGTGGAATCCAATCTCTCTGGATTTTTCAGGCTGTCTTGGAGGTCAAAACATTGAGGCTGGGCTGTGAGATATACCTGACCTATTTTTATTGCTGCATTAAGATGCTTTCCGTGGAAGGCACACTCTTAGATAAAACTGCAGTGTAATTGGAGCTGCGGGACCAGGTGGATCAAAGGTGGCTTGTGGAAGGAGAGTAGAACCAAAAGCATGTAGTGACCTGGCAAAACACACTGCCCTTTTCTGCTCTGACACAGGAGTCACAAATAGCATGTTTATGAATCTTGTGCATGTGATGGCAACACTTTTTGAGGGTTGAAGTAGTGGAAGCCAGAACCTGTCTTGAGGAACATACTCATGCAGACAGCACTTTTCTGACTCTGAAGAGCAAGGAATTTGCATTAATCTGCTTTATTCCCCAAGGAATGCAGGTGTAAATAATGTGAGGATTGGAACCAGAAGGCTGGGAAGCGCTGAGCTTCCCACAGTGAAGAAAGGGTTATGTGGCTACATGACCTGGTTACTGGCTTTTATTTTATAAGGCTGAAGCACAAATTGATTAAACATAGAACAGGCTGGAAATATGTAAAAACTTGCTATGTAAATTTCTTTCTTCTAATAAAGTCAAGTATCTGTGATGAAGCAAAAACTGTCTGGCAGAGCTGGTGGTGGGAACTTGATCACCTTATGCCCAGCTTCCTACTCCTTCAGCCACAAAGCCATCCTTGCTCTGTGCTTTTATAAAATGCCTCAAAGTGCTTTCCTTCTGTTAATCCATTTCTACATAAAAAAACCCAGACAGACGTACTGTCAAATTTGGAAGCCGTTAGTACTCATATGACTTGCAGAAGAAGTGGGGATGTTAATTTCAGACCTTCAGACAGTCTCCGTGCCCTCTCCCTCCTTTCCCCAAACAGAAGACAGTCAGAGCTTGACTCATGGACTGTCTGATTGTAGTAAGTCTCACTTGGGACATACAGCTGTACGGTGTGCTAGTGCTCTGTGTGCTTTGTCTGCCTCCAGCATTGAGTTTTCAGTTCCTGCTCTGTGTTTGGACGTGAGACTCTGATGGCTAATTAAATAGCAAGACGTCTTGCATAAGAATTTTTTTATCCCTTCAGAGGAGTTCTTGGCAAATCAGAGAAATTAAGATTTGGACGTGTATTTATAGTAGTTTTCATGGCAACAGAGCAGTAAGTCCAATATTCATATTATGAATATGGCTCAGTATTTATAGCTCTCCAAATATTTTTGGAGATAAAGCCTTTAAACATAGCTCCAGCTTTCTGTCTTCAGTAGCAGTTTAAATAAATGTCATTGGGATAGGACTTAAAATTGAGGGGGAAAGCAACCACTTCTTCTCTCATACTGTGTTAGTGGTGTCTCTGAACCCCAGAGATACTTTGCCTGGAACTGTGATGTCCGTATGCAATGTGAGCCAGTGTTCATCTTGGTGTGCAGAAAAAGCATCTCATAAGCATTGACCCTTAAGCAGATAACCCTTGGGGGTAGCTTGGCACCCTGTTGCCCTCAAATTTATGGGGGTGGGAATTCAAAGTCATGCAGTTAGTGCAGCACTAGCGAACAACCAAGTGATAAGGCCCTGTTTGGGGCATTGGGGGCTGTCTGGGCTTTGGAGAGGTGACCTGTGGATATTGGCAGTTGTGCTGTGCCATGTCTGGGATGGGCATCAGTGAGAGTATCACATCCATCCAGCTCTTGCTGACAGCACCTGTCACACACCCGAGGAACCCTGGCCAGCCCGTGCTCACCCACAAATGGGAGCTCCCTGGATGCAATGGATATATCAGCAGCATGACAAAAGGCAGGTTCACAAGTAGAAGCTTGCCCAGAGTATCTGCCTAACAATACGAAATTAATTCCTCTTGCAGTGCTCCTGTGATACTATTTTTTTTTTATTTTTTAAATTTTTTTAACTCTTACACGACCATGGGTAGGGCTGTCCCAGTGGAAAGCTGTTATGAATGCTGAGGGCAAACGCTTGAGTGGACGCTGAGTAAATTGAGGCATGATGTAGTTTCAGAGGGGCACTACTACTCTGAACTTCCTCCCAGAAGCACATTTTTAATCTGTGGTTTCCAGAACTGCTCTCTCTGTTGTCAAAATATATATACTCAAATGCAATTTGAAAGCATCCCACGCTTCAGCTTTGTGTTGCCATGAATCCTGTCCACACACAAGCACATACAGGCTCCTGGGATGGAGAGCCCCAAAAGGTCACACGTGGTGGCCATGCCACAGGGCAAGCTATCCAGGGGAAGAGATTGTCCTCCCACTCAAGGCCGCCCTTGGAGAAGTGCAGGGCCGTTCTCCAAGACAAAAGCTTTCATTTAGGTTGACTGCCTGGTGTGGGTGCCACCTCCGTCCCTTCGTAGGGGAATGACTCTCCTCAGGCCTGGTCTGCAAGGAGGTTTTGGAAGATCCCATGGCTTAGATGCTGCACTCTGAGAGATGAGCCATGATGTGGAGAGGACTGGCTGCCTCCAGGCACCTGAACGTGGGGCTGGAGATCCTGAAGGAGCAGGTAGGATTGTGGGAAGGACATCTCTTTAGTCTTGTGGTAGAAAATGGCACTAGAGCAGTAATGATATTCCACTTCAGTGAATAAGGTGCTCAGGACCTACAAATTAATTCTGTTGGTAACTCCTCTTCTGATGAGCATCTGTCTTGTAAGTCAAGTAGTTTTAGGAGGAGTGTGTGCTGGGTTGGTTTCTAGGTATGTCTATGTGAGGAGGATATCCTTCCTAGAAACAGGGAGCAGTGTCTTGTAGCTGTTTAGAAAAGGACATTTCATGCCTGTGCTGAGAGCCAGCAGCTAGGAAAGCTGTTTTTCCCTGGGTAGAGACTGACATGACTTGTAAGCCAGTGACTGTGTGTACAGCATCTCTATTACATTAAGATTAATAATTCCTCACAGCGTATTTGCAGCTGAAAGTTTTATATAGGTCTTTATTCATCATGATGTGAACAGCTGCTCTTTTGCTGCACTGTTGAATTAAAGTCCAAGTGGCAGTGCTAGAAAGTGCCACATAAAACACACTCCTGCTGTTTTCCGTTCACTCCCATCCAGCTCTTGCCCTCTGCCCAGGCTTAGCCCTTTGCAGGAGTAAGCCCTTTTATTCTTAATTGTGGATCACCTCAGACTACATTTGGATCTTAAAACAGAGTTTGAGAGAATCCAAGGAAAATGAGTTTTAGGAAGGAAAAAGAAATCTTGAAAGCAGCACAAAAAATGGTAGGAATTCATTTTTATTTGAAGTAAGTGAAGGACCCAGTTGTAGTAACACGTATGTAAAGTCCCACAGGGCATAATTTTTGCGCTTTTTTATTTAACTGTGTCAGATAAAATACAGCAGAAGCTATCAGAGTCAGAGTGTCACCTCAGCTCCTAAGAAGGTGTTTTATTTTCTCTTTTGTTTTTGTGTTTTGTTTGCTTTTTAATAAAAATAATGACAAATGTATTGTTATTATTGTTATTATTATACTGAGGGCTGTCTGCTCTGCTGTTTTGAATAAGTCACTTCCCGTATTTTGGCTCTACTCCAATCAGACAACACAATATAGAGGAGCATTAACATGGCCCGAGTTTAGCACCTCCATTTTGAATCCACGATGACAAGTTGTCTGGAAAACTGGCACCCTGTATTACATACCTGGTTGCCAGCAAGGAGAAGGGGTACCTGGTCAATATGATGTGCCTCTCTTGGCCCTAGGTGCACTGTGGGCTGCAGCATCCTGTGTCCTTCTGAGCCAGAGACCTGAGAAGCACAAAGGGCACGTGGATGGTACGGCGGTGGCTGAAACTTGTGTGCCTGCAGAGCATGATGCTGGAAGTTGGAAAGGTGGAAAGAAGCAGCTGCCTGCTGGTTACCTGCTGCTGCCCTGGTGCATGGCATGCACCCCCTGATCTGCGGGAGGGCTCCCTGCCTTCTCCTGGGCACTGGGTATTAGGCCTTTTGGTTTGGGAAGGAAGTCTGAATGGAGAGCCTCTACCATCCCCTGGCTCTAGGCATCTGAAGTGTGATTTTTCCACAAGCATCCCCTAGCAAAGGAATTCCGAGTCAAAACAGGCTGGAATAGGAGAGGACTTCGCAACAAGGGCAGTATTTTTATGTCTTTTTTTTTTTTTTTTTTCCCCAGAGCTGCAGGTTGCTGCCTGCCTCAGCCTTCAGCAGCAGATCCCTGGGCATTTTCAGCCCAGAGGCACAGAGACAGGGCAGTTCAGTGGCTGTCCAGGTGAAGGTCAGGCAGGATCTCTCCAGTGCACCCAAGAATAGATGCCCAGGTCTCCTGACCATGCCCTCAGTGCCTTCACTTCACATGACAGTCATGGCCCTCAGGACCAACTTTTCCCTCTTCCCATTTAAACCCGTGATGCAACAGCCTCCCTCTTCTAGTGCTTCCACATGGAAGCTATAGGTAAATTCTTTTTTAAAAAATCAGATTTATGACCCTATTTTTATGCATCTTGGTGCTCACAGCTAAAATCAGTACTCAAAATGCTTGTACACTTTCTTGGTAGTTTAAGCCTGGCTCTTCAAATTGGTTTTACAAAATCAGGACACTGAACACTCGCTGATACTTTTTTGAGGCTGTATTTAAGGTACATTTATAAGACATGACATGTTTCATTTTATCATTTGTGTGTAGTTACTGTAACAACAAAAAAAAAAAGACCTCCTTGAGGAAGTTAGCAATAAAGCTATTAGATGTGTAGCTCCCAAAGCTCTGGCTTAAAGAGACAGGCATTGATTACTTAAAAAAAATTACTATTTTATAGATTTTTCTCCCATTTCACCTCTTTGAAAGCATTGGAATTACATTCCAAAATGTGGATCAGAAAAAAAGGGAAAGAAGCCCCCTTTCCCCAGACTAGATGCTTAGTGTCACCAGTGATTCTCTCCAGACTGACTCAACAGTTGAACAGTTCTAGAAATACAAATGGGACACACAGACATGTAAGGCATTGCTGAGTGTAAGCACTGCCTGTACCTGCTGCAAGCAGTGTGGTCATCACTTAGATGGTAGGATAAGAAAATGTAGATATCGTTCTTACTATTTTTAGAGACATAGGTGGGTATATTTACTTTTTATCTTTATGATGTACCAACTGTACAGAGAACAGGTACACACATTTGTAGATGCATTGCTGGTAAAGAATCCTACAACAGTAGAATGCTTTGGGTTGGAAGGGACCTTAAAGATCAGATGGTTCCATCTCCTCTGCCATGGGCAGGGACACCTCCCACTAGACCAAGTTGCTCAGAGCTCCATCCAACCTGGGCTTTAACACTTCCAGGGAGAGGGCATCCACAATCTTCCTGGGCAACCTGTTCCAATTGTCTCACCACCCTCACACTAAATAATGTCTTCCTAATGTCTAACCTAAATCTCCCCTCTTTTTATGGATGTTACCTATGGATTTTTGTGGCACATCATTATTATGAAGGATGCAGCACATAGTAGCCACAAGCTGCTGTCTAGTTTAGAGGGTCCCTGGTCATACCCTGCTTTGTTATTAGTGAGAGCTCTGCTGTGAATGCATTGGGATGGGCTAAGCCCGAAATCAGCCACTGCAGTAATTTAACTTATTTAGAGTCAGAATCTGGAGGAGTGCAGCGCTGTAGGGCTTTTGCAGCCTGTTCCTGGAACTCCCAGTAAGTACACTTAAAAGCTATTCTGTAGTGAAGCTCACTTTTGTTCCTGGCAGTGTGAGTGGGTGTAGAGGGTGTACCTGGCTGGTGTGTCCCATCAGAACAGCACCATTCTTTTGGCAGTCTCCAGAAGCCTCTCTAGGCGTAGAAAGCTCCTTGTTATGGCAGGTAGCTTTCTCACCTTTTCAACAGGTGTTTCAGCATGCCAAAAGCATAAAGCACGTGGAAAGGAGCATGCGGAATATTTCAGCCATGTTTCTTAAAATAAGTGTCATGGCTCAAATATAGAAGTTTTCCTTACAGACTTGGGAATAACCACTGGTGATGAAAAAGCATTTGAGTTACTGGATGTGACATTTGCAAAAATTCTTTAATATTTGGTAACTTTATTAAAGTCTGGGAAGGCTTTGTTTTTTTCTGACACTTGTGTTAAAAGCACCTCAGCTCCATCTGCTTAAGTCTGTTTAATTCTGATTTCCAGATTTCATAGATGTGCGTCAGGCACATGGTTGGAATCCAGACAGGCTGCATATGCTCACGTCTGATCAGCCTCAAGCTATCATCACTGTAGAACTGAATCAGATACTACCTTGCAGTTGGTTGTTGGCTGCAATGGATGAAGCAGTGCTGTTTCCCTCACACTTTGAGGGTGGTGAGACACTGGAATAGTAATATGAATAGGCTGCCCAGGGAAGTTGTGGATGCCCCTGGAAGTGCACCTGGAAGTGTTCCAGACCAGGTTGGATGGGTCTGTGAGGAACCTGATCTAGTGGGAGGTTTCCCTGCCAATGCAGGGGGGTTGGAACTGGATGATCTTTAAGATCCCTTCCAATCCAAACCATTCAATGATTTGGTGATTTGTTGGCTGCCAGAGGAAGGTGCTGCACATTCAGCATCACCTCACTTGGACATGCGGGAACATCCAGCCCCAGTACACAGTGCAGAGTGTGTCTGCCTGGGGAAAGGCTGGAATTTGCCTTGGCACCTTGCACCAAGGTGAGCAGCAATCTTCTGCTGAGAATCAAGACATGCTGGTGGGAGAACGTGTTGTGAAAGCAGTGACAGAGAGGTGTAGGAATCCCAGGGAAAGCTTGGTGCGGTGGAGCAGTCACCTGGCTGGTGCAGCCTTTCCTTGCTCTTGCATAAGATTCTTTAAGGTGACAAAGAGCTTAACTGTGATGGGTCCTGTTCTGGTGTTAATTACCAGTGACTGCATCACTCTTAATAAAATTAGAGGACTGTAAAATAGGCCTACAATTAAGTCTGATTTTGATCTTAGCAGCTTCAGACAATGTAAATGCAAATATAATTTGAGACCTGTACAAATATTTTTGACATTGTTGCTCAAAAAGAAAAAAGCAGAGTATTCAGTGGTCAGTCAGAACAAGAGTGTATGACCTACTTTAATTTCAAAACAAAAAACACCAACCACAGAGGTCTTACCTGCATACTTCACTTTTGCCTTCATTTTTACTTTGTACTAACTGCTGTATCCTCACCTTTTTTTGGAAAGAAAAGCTTGTTCCAGAATACTGTGTACCTGATCCATATTTGCAGCTAGGTCCTTTTACTCTTTCACAGCAGGGGAAAATAAACTCTTTCCAATTGGGTCTATGTATTGCCAAGCAAAGCATGCTTGGTAGGAAAGGCACATCCTTTATTATGAATGCCATAGCTGAGGACAGTCTTTGTCACCCATGTTCAGCCTCTGAGTTATTAAGAGAACTTCGGACTGTGTTACACAGAGAAGAAGATAAAAATAGTGTGTCTGACGCATGTATCCCATGTCGCACGCCAGGAAACAGAGTCGTTATGCCACCGAGTACAGTATTCCAGAGCATGCTTGGAAAATATGCATGGATGTGAGCGTGTGAGATCTTTCCTAACCAGTAAAAATATTCAGTCCCCCTTCTTTCCCATTTTACGTCTGTCTTTTTTTATATTCCCCCTACCTGTTGACAAATCTTAACAGCCTGCAGCTCTGCCTTTTACTGCCACTGCTCCTCTCATCATCCTGCTGAGCCACTTGACAGTAATTACCCCCTCCTATATTTTGAGAGAGACACAGAATGTTCTCATTGTGCCCAGCTGAGAGAAACCAAACTCTGGCATGTTCTCCAGACACCTGTAGCATGCAGAAGACTCCCAGAGCTCAGTGCTGTCTGTCAGAGAAATTGTGCACTGGTTGCATCATCTAAAATTAGTCATCCACAGTATGTGCCCCTTTAAATGTTAATCCTTGAATCGTTTTCTTTTATCACTTCTGTTGGCATGCGCAATATTTGTGATATAATACAAGAGTAAATAATGTGATACAATGGATAGAACTCAAAAGGGAAATACGTATCAGAGATCAGTTGCCTTCTATCAGAGAATATGAAATAAAATTTACAGTGAATTGAGAGTTAGGGTTTTGCCTGTTTTGAGGGCAGCGAAATCAACCATATAGTGATTACATTAGTCTTTCTGGATGTTTTTGACACATTACAGCTCTTGAAAACTCATGTTCATTCAATGTGGTAGCCACTACTTGTCACCAGGTGCAGAAATAGCTCTCATGGAATAACCAACTGTGGGTAATGGCTCCAAAGCAAAGCCCAGCAGGGCTGTATGATAGGGCCTTTAAAAAACAATTTAATTTAAAGATCACAAGCCTTAAAAGCAATGCAAAACTTGCATCTGAGTTCTGATTATTTGTTTTCCAGCATGTGAATCCTTCTCAGGGGAGGGTTGGTGTGCAAAAACTGCAGACTTTGGGTGTTCAGTTGCTTCCTGGTAGGAGATCTGTAGGTAAAGAACAAGCTGCAGCTCATCAGTTTGTTACAAGATACAGCAGCAACTGAGTTCACGTTTAAAGATAAATCCTGAAATAGCAGAAGCCAATGCAAGACCAACGTTTTTGACCCCTTTGCCCAGATTCAGTGAAACATAGGGGTACCTTGGTGCAGTTCTGCCTTTGCTGGATTGAAGTTTGAGTTACTCGCTAGTCTATTTTTATCTTTTAAGCGGCCTTGTAATTCAATATGTGTTTGTTTTAATTTTATACTCTCCATAAAAAGCACGGTCCATGACGAGTTGAACAAGTGACCGCTGGTGATGCGTAGGAATTTAATCGGCTGGTGTGTCACACTGTCTTATTTTCTCTCCCAGCAAACTTGCATGCCACTTGTGAGCAAAAATACCCATTGATACCTTGTGTCTCCTCCATCACTTCAGCTTTGCTACTGAAGCTCTGAGGTGGGGTGAGATCAGCCCGGGCCAAATCCAGGTCACTCCACCAGCCCTGCAGGCTCACACCAGCAGCAGCAGTGGCTGCGAGGCAGGGGGAACGCAGCAGTGATGAGCAGGATCATGGCATGCCCTCTGTGGCTGCTGGCTGTACCAGAAGCATGTCTGCCATCATCAACCTGCAGCTTGGGCTGCATCTCTGCTCGCCATCATTTTTCCCATGCTGCATATTTTCAAACTGCTCCTAATGTGTTTTCAGTTTGACAACGTTGATGGGGAAATCCCACTATATCCTATCACAGCCCCCTGACTGTGCTGCCTTGATGTGGTGTCTCAGCCATGTACAGCTGATAAAATACCGGAGTGCTGGAAATAGCCTCCTCCTCCTGTCCCTGCATCCTCTCAGCGTCCATGCACTTTAGGTGAGAGTGTAAAATTGCTACACCAAATCAAGCACATTAAACCACTTCTGTTATCATCTTGGCTCTTAGATCCAAAGTGTGGAGTGAAAAATCTGCACTACACCTGGTTAGTGACAGAAGATGTGTCTGGGCACAGAGTCCTTCCTTCCTCATGCATTGGTCACTGTGGCACCTGAAACATGGCCATTATGCATTCCTGTTGCCATCAGTATGTTTGATAGCATTGAGAAGGCTTTGTACCTCACTCAACAGAATTTTGCGTGGCTCAAGGAGCAAAAGTAACTTGAGATCTTTGTTCTTAATAGCATTACCACTGTCAGATGGTAAAATACTCTGGAGAGACAAATTTTAAGTTATTATGAAGCCACAAATGATGTTTTAAGGTTTAAGGAGAGTCAAAGCAAGAAAAGCAGAAGTATCAACAAATTTTGATACAGATTTCACCACTTTCTTTCAGCTTTTTTTTTAGCTTTGGACTTGCATGCACGTAAATTAAAATATTGCTCCTCACCAAATTATCAGTGGTCTAATTTTGATCTATCAGATTTAATGATGGTGCAGTGATGGTTGCATAGCTTGGGCCCAAACCTACCTGAAGCATTTGCAGAGGAAATTAAACCTACAACCAAGCAAGCAGGTTTACATCTGGGACAGCCCACCTTGCCTGCGCTTCTCTCTCCTACAGTTGCTACGTCCTCCTTTCCTTTGGGATGGACAAGGCTTTGCAGCTAACTACTGCAAGATAACTGTTTTTGTGAGTTTCAACTCCCAGCATCAGGCATCAGTGTTAAGTAGAGGTTGGAGCTGCTGCGGACAGCTGCAGTCTCCTTTGCACCAGTGTGAACCCAGATCAGCTTCTTCAGGAGGTGGTGATGATGAGGTCAGACTCTGCTCCTGCTCGGTCCACAGCCTGTGGCAGAAATAACTCTTGTTGTCATCAGAGCGGTCACTGTAACATGGATGAAGTTCAAGTCAGGCCCAGTAGCTTCAATGAGATTTTTGTGCGATTATAACAAGAATTTGACACACATGGTGAGCTACTACTCATGTATATGTGATCTGTCTCCACACTGTCCCGGGAGGTATTTACCAGCATAAAAATCAGTTAATGAGGGGATGTGTGACGAGCAGGAGGCTGCTGCTGCACCAGGGGTTGACCAAGGAAGCACAGGGGTGGATGACCTGTGTCCTTTCCACTTGTAAACTCCATCAGTTTTGCCACCTGCAGAACTGGGGAGGAACATTGACTTCATTGTGGGTTTTTTGCAGAGCACCATGGCAGAATTTATGCAAAGTTTTCTGCAGACACAGAGTGCTCAAAAACCCAACCCATCTAAAGTGCCTCAGGACCTTTAAGATAATGAGGCATTTTCTGAGTGCACCTTTTTATTGTACCAATATTACGTTACAGGAAAAAATGGAAGGGGGGAACTTAACACATAGCACCTGTCACAAATTTCTCTCCTTGAATTAGTCTCTCCTGCTTATAAAAAATTAATTGATGCCTAGCAGTTTACGTGCATGGTGCTCAGTGGGCGTTTTCTGTTCTCTTGCCAGCTCCATGGTTACTTAGAAAGCGAGCCGCTCACGCTACAGCTGTTCATTGGGACTGCAGACGACCGCCTGCTGCGACCCCATGCTTTCTACCAGGTCCATCGGATCACTGGGAAGACTGTCTCTACCACCAGCCATGAAACAATACTTTCCAACACCAAAGTCCTGGAAATTCCACTTCTTCCAGAGAACAACATGAGAGCAATGTAAGACCCAAGCACTGTATCTGACTCATAGCAGTTTCCTCTTGGTTGCCCCCCTTGATTTCTTCTGTGTTGTTTGGAGTTTTCTTTGTACACAATTTTCCTTTTTTTTTAAGGTTATGCCTGTAAGAGTAGGTTTTCACAATTTTGCTGGGACTAAGTGCCCCATATCATCTTAACAACAAAATGAACTTCACAAATATTTATGACAGCCGATTGCCTTCATTCTAGAGTTTCAGCCAATTGCTTATTTGGCATTTAAAGTAAGTATCTCAGTTACCAAGCTGTAAATATCTCCTACCTCAGCTCCTGCATTTAGTTTCTAAATATGACACCTCTTGCTCCTATACATACTAGCACAAGGAAAAAGGCCTATTTAAATTTGTCTTTGGATGTCAAAGGAAACTCTTAGAGAGCATATGATTCCATTATTTCCAAGTACCCTAGTGTTTTTTTGAGACTAATAAGATCATTTGTATTTCTTATGTAATAAAGATGAGCATTTTAAATGTAATTTTTTTAGAAAACAAAGCTTTTAAAATACAGCTTACAAACTGGAGTTATTAAACTGGGGTGAGTTTAGTCCTATGCAGAAAGCAGCAGGAAGTAGGAGTCTGAGTCATAATCAAATGCCCTGACGTGGATGTCTAAAGTTCTCCAAATTAGTAGGAGTCTGAGTCATAATCAAATGCCCTGTAGATCCATTCCATACAGGTAAATTTCACTATGAGATTATGTATGAAGTGCCAAATGTCCCTCAAATGACATACATGAGAACCTTCCCATCATTTAATCCCGTCCTCTCTGCCCACCTTGTTCAGAAGAACCTAGCCCCTATCTGAGGTGTCTGCCATGGGAGGAATTTGTGCATGCTCATGTGCACGCATTTGACATGTACATGTCATGTATCTTCATGTGTGTATAAATGTGAATGTATTAATTTATATGTAGATTAATACATCTTTGTGTGTATGTGTATGGAGATTGAAAGATAAGCAGGTACATAGTAAGAAAGAAAGAAATCCTGGCTACAACGAACCAAAACTCATGGGAAAATCCCAGGGAGCTTACTTAAAACCACAGTTTCACTCCTTACTCCTACAGATTTCTGCACCTAGATGAAGTGAAAAATCACATCAGGCCCCTGAAGTCCTTCTGTATGTGATGGTTATTAGGAGCTGGTTTGCAGTGAGGCATACAAAATGCCCTGGTATTCCTCATGTAAAGAGAAGAGCTAGAATGTGTTGAGCTGCGTTGCCACCTGGCCTTAGGCTGATCACTCAAGACCTGAGAACCTCTGTCAGTGCATTATGTTAAAAGTTATGACAAGCCTGCAAAATTACAGGCCCCAATTGCTGTCATAGTAAGCTGGCACAACTCCATTGAGATTATGGATATTTCACCAACTTGTACCTGTGCAGTATTTATTTGGCCCGCTATTTATCCAGTTGGAATAACATTTTTTGACCATCTAGGAGCATTGTTGCTGTTTGAATTATCTTTCTCCCTATAATAAAGCTAGTTACACAATTTGGAAGCCAAGCTGAATATTTTCGTGCAGTGCATGCCAGATTGTAGTAGGGCTCTCTCAAGAACCACAAACAATGCTTTGGTGTACATAAGCCTGACACGTCAGTAGTCCAAAACCTCATATAACACTAACAATGAATTGAAATTCAGAGCCAAGAACTTTTCTCACACGTACTTTGTGCATTCAGGCCTTGATTCAGTGAAACACTGAAGCTCATCTGCACATCTAAACTTCTGCTCATTAAGCTACTCAACTTCAGAATTTAATGTCTGTGACTTTGCAAACCTGAATTTAGATGCTTTTTCTCCTCTGAACTTTATTGGCTCTGAACTAATCATCACTAAGTGCTTTTTATTTATTGCACAAGTGTTGCTGCTATAGGAGAGACAACATTGAGGAGCACACTGTTTCTTCTGTATCTTATGGATCTTTGCGTATCATTTTTACATGGTACAAATATTTAATAATTCTTATGGCTTCATCTGCTAGTGTGCATTGTAGAGAAGCTCTAATACTTTAATTAGTTTCTTTGATCATATCAGCAGG
>NW_009952480.1:1065612-1071009 GCF_000747805.2 Chaetura pelagica
AGCAGGAACATTTTTGTTATTCTGAAATCCATACTGTAGAAAAAATGTAGGTCAAAACCATGCTGCCATAAGTCTTGCTTGCAGTTTGCTTCAGAACAGAGATTCAAAGGTCTGGAGGGGGAATTAAACTCTTTCAATGCAAAATAAAATTAAACTGTGCATATTCAGTATATTAAAATGCATGCCAGAGACCAGTACCCAGAATAAACTGCCATGTAGGCTTTTTAGTCATGGCCAAAGCAGAGGTATTTTTGCAGTGGGTTTTTGAGTGCGTGTGTTTATATGTCTTTTGTTCTGATACCTTCCTCTATTGAAATTTACTTAGACAGAAATCCTGACTTGTAAATTCATCCAGTAGAAAACTGAAGTTAAAGAAAAGGAGAGCTCAGAAATAGTAAAAGTTCTTTTGGACAAAACCCACGTTTCCCCAATGTGACGGGAGGGCTCTGAGTTTAGTTTTTTCATGCAGAGCTTCAGCTCGGTGCTCAGCTTGGAAGCATTTCGAACTAATTCAAACAAAACACATTGACAGTAGAACTGAACTTGGGGAGAGCTGTGCTCATTAATAAGTCTTTTCAGGAATTTGCCCTAGAATAAAAATAATGTCAGATTTTTCTCCACATTAGCTGTATAAAGTGAAATAGTAAGTAACCTTGCATTCTAGGTTAGTAGCACTTTGTCCACAACCATCTCATCTGATTGACTTTCCTAGTCTCACCATGTCTCTGTGCTTTGGCACTCTGAAAGCACCATCCTTACAGAATAAGTTGGAGAGGAAGGATCTTTTAGATTTTCATGCTCGGAACTGAAACAACATAGTAATTTTTGTGCTCAACAGCAGCTGGTACCTGTTTCTACAGAAACTGCAACTTAGTTACTTGTGCATGCAACTGGGATCAAGTCTGCCACTTAAGCCTGGTCATTGGGTCACGTCTGACTCAAAATCTTTAGGAAGGGTATACAGGAGGGAGAGGGAAGATACTGCACACGTGTAGCTTCCTAAAGTCTGCTTGAAATGATTCGAACTGTTCTGTTTCCTTTTGGATAGCATCGACTGCGCTGGGATCTTAAAGCTCCGGAACTCTGACATCGAGCTGCGCAAGGGCGAGACAGACATCGGCCGGAAGAACACACGCGTGCGGCTGGTCTTCAGGGTCCATATACCACAGGCCAATGGCAGGACCCTCTCCTTGCAAGTAGCCTCCAACCCCATCGAGTGCTGTAAGTAGCAACCAACATCATTCTCTTGCTGAGTACTGTGCCATCGCACATGCAGCCTTTGTCCACAGATATGCTATACGTTGGTTTTGCTTGACCTGTCCAGTCGTGAACCTTAATCTGCTTTCCAAAACCATGTGGTTTATGCTGAAGACAAAATACCTGTGTCTTGGAAAAAAATGTTTAGTTTGTACATTGATTTCTATAGGAAGGAATGCACTAAAACCAGAAATAGGGTACACTTGAAGTAACAATTAGACCTGGGAGCGATAAAGCTTTTTTTGAGTGACTCCCTATCATACAAGTAACTGCTGTAGAAGTTTTGGACAAACAACTTCCTATTCGCTGTTTGTATCTCCATCATAGATAAAAAATCAGCAAACAAAACCCCAACCTCTCTGATGCGGACCTTGCTGTATCCTGTAGCTGAGACACTGGCACAAGCTGCCTGTAGCTCCAGAAAACCTCCAGAAACCAGGTTTCTGCACTGGGGGTTTTTTGATTGAAGAGACTACTTTTTATCTGATACCGTGGGGCACCCTCTAAAGACATTTGGCTCCATAATCCTTGCCAGCCTCCCCCACACAAAACAAGAACTGTTTGCTTTGTGTAGCTTTAACATTACAGCATAAGTGGTGGAAATTGAATTTCAGTCTAACTCCCATTGCAAATTTGGCCAGCTGAATGGACAAAAACAGTGGTATTACTGACAGCCTTTCAGAGCAGCGACAGTGCTCCATCCTGTCTCCAAGGGTAGCACCACTGCCACTCTGGTAGTCCCAGTCTGCCAGAGTGGCAGAAGTTGTAGGAAAGGATAGTGCTGTTAGGCCAACAGCGATAGCTGCTCTCCTTCACAGTCATTCACTTAAATAAACAAATGAGCATTGGCAGTGGGAAGAGAGTTAAATTAAGATAAGCCGATGTTATTTATGAAGACTAGCAGAGCCTCCTTAACACTAGCAGGTAGACTGGCATAAAGCCCTGTCTTCTTTCCAGGATATGTAAGAGATGAACAGTTTCCCTTTGTTTCTTATTCAAGGGCAAGTTCTAGGTTAACAGGCAAAGCAAAAAATGTGAGCAGTCATGGTTTGATACTCCTGCTGTTGACGTTGAGGAGAGTTTTTCAAGTACTCTGTAGCAGGATAAGACACAATCTAAATACATCCTGAACTGGTCTATGCAAAGGTGCCAAGCTTAGGAAGTCACTAAATATGAAGCTGATTGGATTTGTATCAGTGATCTGCAGTTTTGAGGGTTGTGTAATGAGCAGAAGCGTGGTACGTGCCTCCTGAAAGGAGTGGAAAGCAAGTGAAAAAATAAGTGCTAGTGTTATTTCCAGTGCAGAATGTGGAATAAGCTGGTGCCAAAAACTTAATGTATCTCTTAGTGCATGTGACACCAGGAGGAACCATGTAATCTGGATAAAATGTCACGTCATCCCTTGCAACACAGCCATGCTCACTCTGTGTCCCAGTTGCAGGGGGATAAAATATGTGCCACGAGAATATTAGATTCTGTTTGCGTGGACCAGCATGTGCTTTGGCACTCGTGCTGGTGGAAATACACTCTCTAAACTATTAACTTCTGCTGGAACTTGAGCCTCATGGCTGCTGCTACTGCAGCAGCAAGACAGTTTGCAGAACTGACTATATGGAGTTCAGTGACTGAAACACATTTTGGATGTGGATGGTTGTCTTGTCACGTATGCCTTGTAAATGTATAGTGTATATGTTATAGATAACGTAAGAGAAGATTATTTGAAATAAATTTCAGTAAAAACACAGCTTTTATTATAGTGCAGATCAAACAGAGTTTTAAAACAGGTTGTTTTTTGTAAGCCTTTTAAATCTATACTGCTGTGTTTGATAACCCTATTGTTTACAATCAAGTCACTTGAAAACCAGCCATGTTTCCTGCAAACCTTCTGACCTTTCTTTTTTTTCTATATCAAACTCAGCTTAGCTTATGAGGGTAAACATTAAGTTATTTACTAATGTGGTATTTACTTATCTTTGTGTCTGTGCATGTGGGTTGTAGTTGCCTTTTTTTTTTTAATCTTCTTTATAACTCTGCAGCTCAGAGATCTGCCCAAGAACTGCCTCTTGTGGAGAAGCAAAGCACTGACAGCTTTCCTGTTATTGGAGGGAAAAAAATGATACTTACTGGCCATAACTTTCTGCAAGACTCCAAAGTCATCTTTGTGGAGAAAGCACCCGGTATGTCTTTTCGATCTAGACTCTGGTCTGCCTTTGTTCCTCTGTTTTAAAATCTCTGCCAAATGATGAAAGCATCAATACGGTAATGGCATTTTCTTCTGTGAGTAGTATGTTTTCCATGTCACTGGGCAAAGCTGTGAAAGTGATCTGAGACATGCCTAATGCTGAGCTTTCACACTATGGCAGATGTAGTTAAAGGTAGACAATAGTGACATTGAAAGGCAAAGCCGGGCATTTATTTTTGTAGCAAACCATGGCTGGACTGAGTAGAACTTTCGAAGGGCGTTCAAAACCTCAGGTGGCATGTCCCTGTAAAACCTGCAAGGTGGCAGGTTCAACCTTTCTGCAATTTGTGGAAGAGGGAGTGATGTTGCTGGTGATGTGTATGTGTACGTGTGTCTCCTTCTCTGGCAGTTGAGACCAGTGGCATTTACAATCTGCTGGCTGAGGAGGACTTGCACCACACATGCATTCATTCGAATAAAATATTTCTGTTTTACCTTCAGGACTGGGGAAGGAGTGATGCCAGCTTCCCCCTTGTACGGCACTGCTCCTGCTGTGCATTGGTGGTGGAACTGGTCCTCCCAAGAAAGGGCCCCTGGCCAGGCTGAAGCAGGGCAAGTGGCAGGTGGTGGGATCTGGCCCTGGCACAGGAGGTGTCTGGAGGAGTGGTGGGTCACAGGGTGAAAATGCGTAACATGCGTGAATGCCCCCGACAGGGAAAAGGTGGTGAGAGTGAAGCTGTGAGTCCCAAGTCAGGCTCTGAAACAAGATCGTTAAGGGTAGTTTTGAATCTTGTTTTGGAAAGTGTTTCCGTGGCGCTGGCACAAGCTACAGATTCCTCAGCTGCTGGCTGGACTCCCCCACCCCGAACTTTAAACCATCTTGGGCGCTCCTCAGGCCGCCAGTGTGGGCTTTGATGCTGCTCCTTTTGAATCCTGCATATACAGAAGGTTCCCACACCATTTCCCAGCCCACAGCTACTACACGCAGCACAGGAAGCCAGGCTGTGGGAAGAGATAGTGGGATGAGCAGAGGAGGCTCTGGAGGCAAAGATACCTGAGTAGGCACGAGATCAGTGGCCTCAGGAGAAGAGCAAAAGACTTCCCTGAAGTTCTGTGGTGGAGTCTTGGGTTGGTGAAATGTAAGTCACCAGAAGTGTGCATGGGGCAGATGTAATGCCCCATCCCCTCAGTGAGAGCCAGTCAGCAGTTTCTCTGACCCCCAGGCACCATCAGGCTGGGGCTGTGAGGTGAGCAGAACACTTTTTTCTTAAGAAAGTTAAAAAGAAAAAAAGGTGGTATTGTAATTAAAAACTGGAACTTTGCCCTTTGCATAGAATAAAGGGAGGGAAGAAAGTGACTGTCTACTTCATCTTTAATCTTCCCTCACTGCACAGAAGTAGGTTAGTGTGTCACATCAGGAGCAAAGGAGCAAAAATAACATGTTAAAAGATGTTTTTCCTTCATAATTATTTTCTCTCATTTTCCTTTATTGAGTTGGAAAAGTTTTAAAGTATCATGTCCCGATTATGGTGATTCTGCTCACTCTCCAGCAGGTACCACAGTGTGGATTTGGACACTTTCTCTCTTCTTATTAAGTACACCAAAAGCAGAATGTTTGCTGTGTAGCCTTAAATGACAAAAATGCGAAATGGGGACAGCCTTGTACTTCTTAACCAGAGAGATACCTCCCTCGAGCAAAAGGAATTTGAGGCTGTACAAAGCATATAGACAGAAAATGATTGATGTAAATTACAATTTTTAAACATCATGAGAGATGAAGGAGTCTTCTGCTGCACAGTGGGTGTGCTGATCAGGAAGAAAATTATCAAAAAGCATTGCCTGTCACCCTTAAAAACTCCTGGGGTGAGCTCCTTGGGTGCATAGGTTGACCTGAGGGACCAGTGCAGGAATGTCTCTTCTACATGAAAGCACCACCTGAGATGCTGCTGCACTCTTTC
>NW_009952480.1:1071244-1081459 GCF_000747805.2 Chaetura pelagica
CCTGGCACAGAGTGGGGGGAAGCACTGCAGGAATCAATCAGTGAGCTACTATCGTTGAAGAGTAATCAAGATCATTAAGTTAATCTTTAAAGATCTGATTTGAAACTTCCCTTTGTGGTTTTAGCAGTCTTGTGGACATCTACCATGGTTGCAGGACTGCCTCATGGAGATGGACTGCAGGGGCTGAGCCTTTAAAATGGAGAGTGTTCAGCATCTGCCAGAGCTGCAGTCGTGTCACTAGGAATGGCACACGAAAGCGAAGTTGCTGGCTAATCTGGGCTGAGCAGTTTCTGTGTCTTCTGTGATGAGTTGTGTGCTATGTTGCCTGACAACTTGATGCATTGGAGACAAGTAAGCATGGCTTTCTGTTCCCGGTCAATTTTTAAGCAGAGTCACTGTATTTAATTTCAAATGAACAAGCATTACCAGCCTTCACTTTTGAAAATCAGCAGGCGGTGTTTCTTTCCCTTTCAGCTCTTGCATGCCTATGAAAGTAGGTCAAGAGAGGGAACACCAGCATAGTTTCTCTTTCTCTTAGAAAGCTGGTTAGAAACTTTTGTGATTAGCTGAGGACATTCATTACTTTTGCTGCTATTACAGCTTTTGTTTTTGCAGTATTGCGTTCAAAATGTTGATCACATTCCTAGAGGGTAGCAGCCAAATACAGCTATCGCAAAGTAATTGATCACAGGAATTACTGCACTCATAAAGAGAACATATCTTTTATATAAATGTAAATATTATACTACATGAGCTTATACCTCCATGCCTCGCTTGGGCAGAGTCCCTGAGCTGGGAGGTGATCTCTGGGACATTGTCTAATTCATGCCATAGGAAGAGTGGCTGGAAAGCTGTCCAGAAGAAAGGGACCTGGGGGTTCTGATGGATAGGAAGCTGAATATGAGCCAGCAGTGTGCCCAGGTGGCCAAGAAGGCCAATGGCTCCCTGGCCTGTGTTAGTCATAGTGTGGCAAGCAGGACCAGGGAGGTGGTCATCCCTCTGTAGTCAGAACTGGTGAGGCCACACCTCAAATACCATGTCCAGTTTTGGGCAGCTCAATAGGAGAAAGACGTGGAGGTGCTGGAGCATGTCCAAAGCAAAGAAGGGCAACAAAGCTGGTGAAGGGCCTTGAGAACAAATCTTATGAGGAGTGGCTGAGGGAACTGGGGCTATTTAGTGTGAAGAAAAGGAGGCTGAGGGCAGACCTCATCTCCCTCTACAACTACCTGAAGGGTCATTATAAAGAGGAAATAGAAGAAGAGGAAACAGCCTCAATCTGTGCCAGGGGGTGTTTAGACTAGACATTAGGAAGAATGTTTTTTTCACTGAAGGGTGGTCAGGCTATGTCAGAATATGCTGTCCAGGGAGGTGGTTGAGTCACCATCCCTGGATATGTTGACAGGTCTTCTAGATGTGGCTCTTGGGGGATGTAGCTTAGTGCTGGACTTGGTAGAGTAGGGCTAATGGTTGGAGTCGATGATCTTGAAGGTCATTTCCAACCTAAGTTACTCTGTGATTCTGTATACGTAAAATAGGCTAACGCAAGAGTCTGAGAAAACTTTCTGTTTGCCTTTTTGTTTTTCCCTTCTGTCTGAATAATTTCTTTAAGTCTGCCTAATGCATTGTGGTCTGCTGAATATTTTTCCAAGCATGAGTCCCAGGCTCTCTGTCTTCAGTGCTAGCCCTCAGCTGTTGTAGTCTCTGGAGGAATGGCATTATCCTGGCCTCCTTTCGTGGGGAGTCTGTCTGGGTAGTGACTCATACAAGAGGGAATCCCTGAAGAATGATCAAATCAATCTTTCAGCTGGGGAGGCAGTGGCTTGCTGCTTTGCTTTCAGCTTAACCCCTTGCTGGCTGATTTTTAGCCAAGAAGTGTATGAAACAGAGCAAAATATACTTTGCAGCCCTGAGACTATGCATTTCACAGAGGAAATGTGACAGCTGAGGGATGAAGGCTCACTGAAAGGACCATGGGAGGAGCACTGTGATGACTTCCTAAAGAGGAAAACTCCTGGACTGGTCCAGGTCTCAGCAGAAGGCATCCCTTTGCATAAATAATGAGTCTTTTCAGAAGTAGACTGAAATTTGCTCAAGCATTTTACAGCACCATAAAAAAGATCTCGTGTCAAAATGATTCCTTATTTTACAGGATTTTGGTCAGTGTTTTCTTGCTTGCACATCAGACCATTTTTTCCAGTCATGAATGATGGTATAAAACAACCATCCAAGAAGCCTAGTAGTAGTAAAAATGTGAATGCTGAATGTGCTCTGAGCAGCCTGATCTAGCGGGAGGTGTCCCTGCCCATGCAGGTGGGTTGGAACTAGATGATCTTTAAGGTCCCTTCCAACCCAAACCATTCTATGATTCTGTGATTCTGTTTCCCCTTCTGTCTCTTAGTAGTCATTCTTTTATCTTCCTGGATTTCAAAAGGGTCTTGTGCGTCTGTGTGTCATGTTTATTGTGTGCTAGGTTTAGAATGTCCAATACCAATCTATTTTTCATCCAAATTAATACTTTTTGAAATATCAAAAATTGTGCAGCTTCTTGCTGCTGTCTGCACGCTGATATTTGCTGTGGAGGCAAGATGTACATTTTAATTACAAAAGTAGATGAAATGAAGTTGATGTTCGTTAGCTATGGGAGTAGGTGTTTGTCTAGGAGGGACTAAGTATTTCCTGTCTACCACATGGATCTGCAAGACATAGATCATGGTTTGAAATTATAATAAAAGACACTGATTTATTTACTTATCTTTAAAAAACTTTTTATTCCATTTCTAGATTATAAATGTATGAGGCCACAAAAATCTTGAGAGAAGTTCAGAGAATGCAGAGGTGTTTGGAGAATAAGTTTTAAGGACTGTATCTGTCAGCTGTAATTGATGAGTGAAAGCTCACTGATGAGGCTCAAAGTCAAGATACAAAAGCACCAAGGCACAGGAAAGTTACGGACATGTCTTCCTGGCATGGTCCAGGATGTCGTAGAGTTGTTTGAGATATTCTGGGATTTAGGAAGAGTCTTGCATTAAGATCTGAAAGAGTTAATCTATCCTGAAAATTGCTCCTTGCTCAGAAAGTGCTCCTTACTCTTATAGCTAGAATGGTTTTGGCACTGGAACTAACTCAAGTATTTCTGCACTTCATGGATTTGGCCAAGTCTAGACATACTTAAGAGATCAGGTTAAACTGACTGAAATCTTCATTATTAGCAAGTAGTGATCTATGGAAGAAATGCACATTTGGTGTATTATTAATTATAATTCAGTTGAGTTTCTAACTAACTAGTTAAGTTAGAGCTCTTTGTTTTTGTGCTTAGTGACCAGAGCTCCAGGCAAGAGTTTGAAAGAGCAAAAAAGTCAGAAATGTAACACCCAACTTCACTACAGGATTACTTTCTCAAATAACACTGACTTTGAAATTCTGATTCTGCGTTGTTAATGTTGAGGGTCGTGCTGTCCAGATCAAAGGCCTACATTTAAGCTTCCTTCTGACGAGTGCCACTCCCTGAAGATGTATCACTCTCTTTAATGGATGTTAATAGAGTTCATAATTTGTAACGCTGAGTGACTCTAGGCTTACAGACATCAATGGTTTTGAACATGCTAATTATTCAGCCTTCAAATCAACAGTGATCCTAGCACCTACACATTCTGTATACTAAGTGCATAGTATCCTCATCTGTAGTCCCCAAAGCTTTTGAAACTCAAGTTCCTGAAAGAGGGAGAAGTAAACAGCACCTAAGCCACATTTCCTCCAGGGATTTTTCTCTTTTTGAATATTTTCACACAATTAAAGCAGTTTTCAGATGTAGTTACTGGTACAAACTGTTCATTCAGCTGCTGTTTTTATTTTGTTAAATGGATTTTTCTGTCAAGGCTGTTCCTCTTCCCTGCTGGAACAGCTCTTCAAAGATGAAGGTGCTGACGTGGCATAGTAATAGTTATACTAGAGCAGATGAAAGATATCTGGGTGAAATGAAAAAAAAAAATGGTGTATGGCAAGGGAAATCATGTTTCTCTGTAAGTATTTCAGATGGGGAAACTTCCAGTTTGCCTCCTCTTAGACTTGTGTTCAGTCTTGGTCAACTGAATGTTTGCACAAAGTAGATGCAGTATGGAAAAGAAGGAAGCTGGATTAATTTTAAGTGTCCACTCAAGTATTTCACAGGGGTTTTTTTTGTTCCCCTCATATTTCATTGATTAGATTGCAAGATTATGATCAATAAGTTGCTGCTTTGACATACAAATGTCAGTCTGAGAAATTCAGTTCTGTTAACCATATGTTGTGTGAGAGAAGTGACCTTGTTGTGTGGCAGGTAATTCAAGTGCAGTATTTTAGCTTCAAGAAAACTTTAAAAAGTTCTGGAAAATGATATGTTGATGAAACATTTGAACGGAACAGATGCTTTGGGAAGCATGTTGGCTTTTTGGTTTGACTCAGCTACACTTTGGAGCTCAGACTTTGGAGTCTGTTTTGGTGTGATGTGATGGGGAGACGGGTGACCTGGGTCTTGGCAGAGCTCCATTTGGTAAAAGATCTTGCATTCTCAGAGATCTTTCCATTGCTCTTTCCATTGCCAGTAGCAGTCACAGTTTGGGGGGCAACTGGCCAAAAGAGGGTCATGTTTCACGCTGGTAATCATACTGTAGCTCACATAATAAATAAGCAAGTGGCAAAACTCACTTTTCCCCTCTAGTCAGATGGACAGATGCTACATAATTTTGTATTTGTCTGTTTATCCAAGTTTGGGACACACATTCCAGTTGGCAATGAGTGGTTGCATGCTGACTCATGCGCAGTGGGGTTAAAATTTCTGGAAACTAGATAAACTGGAAACTTCAAAGGCATACAAGTTGGGAGCATGGGGTTCACGTGAAGGTCATTTGAACCTATTTCCTAGAGATGAATTGATAGCTGAAGGGGTTCCTGGCCACTGCCCAGAAATAGATATCCTTGGGCAAATACTGTCATCAAATGGTGGAGTCATTTGATGGTGGAACCCTTTCACGTGCACTCAGGAGCCGTGATGTAGCTTGTAGGAAATGTCAGCACATTCCAGTTTTTCCTGGCTGTTTACAGAATGGTGAAGACAAAGTGGGACAGCAGCCATGCACATGAGATGGTATCAGTGGCAACAAGCCTCATTCAGGCTCTTGCTCTCACACTGAAGAACAGGAACAATCAATCACAGATACTTACTGTGGACAGCAGAGAAATAAGGAATGACTGTATGATCTCTATTTAAAAGTGACTTGACTGAGTAATCCTGTAATTTTTATGGAAAATGTGACTGAATGCTTGAAGTTTAGTCTTTCATGTCTTTGCTAGACTAAGTGGCTTCAAGCAGCTGGATCTGTGCAATTAAAGCTTCGTGTCTGAACTTTTGTAACTAGCACAAGATTTCCAATAGTTTTTACTGTTACTGTTCCAGTAGGACCCTCTGTCCAGACATACAGGAATTCACAGCCCTTAGCAGAAAGCTGAAAGTCTAATGAAATTATCAGTGCCTGAAGACAGCAGAGGTGTGGTAGGTTAACCTTGACTGGCTGCCAGGTACCCACCAAGCTGCTCTCTCCCTCCCCTTCTAAATAGGATAGATAAAATAAACTGAAAAAGCTCATGGGCCAAGACAAGGAGATACCTTCCCAGTTACTGTCACAGGCAAAACACACTACAGTCAGGGAAAATAATTTATTGCCAATTAAATGTAGAGTAGGGTAGTGAGAACCAAAGGCAAAACTAAATACCACCTTTACCCTCTCCTCCTCTTCTAAGCTCAACTCCACTGCTGCATTCCTGACTTCCTCCTCCCCACAAGCAGTGCAGGGTGATGAAGGACTGGGGAGCTGCCATCAGTCCATAACAGCTCCTCTCTGACACTCCTTCCTCCCCACACTGTTCCCCTGCTGCAGTTTGGGGCCCTGCCATGAGGGACAGTCCTTCATGAACTGCTCCAGTCTGAGTCCTCTCCACAAGGTTCAGTCCTTTAGGATCAGACTGCTCCAGCCTGAGTCCCTTATAGCCTCAGTTCCTGCCAGAAAATCTGCTTCTGTGTGGACTTCTCTTCACAGGCTGCAGCTCCTGCCAGGAGCCTGCTCCAGTACCATGGGCTCTGCATGAGCTGCAGGTTGGTATCTGCTCCAGTGTGGTTGTCTCCATGGGCTGCAGGGGAACAGCCTGCAACACCATGGTCTTCTCCGTGGGCTGTAGGGGATTTTTGCTCCAGCACTTAGAGCACCTCCCCTTATCAGAGCTTGTTCTCTGATCTTGGTATCTGTAAGGATTCTCTCTCTCACATGTTCTCACTCCTCACTCTGTTAGCTGCTACACAGCATTTTTTACCCCTCCTTAAATACATTGTCAGAGAGGTACCACCAGCTTGTTGATCGGCTCAGCTTTTGCCAGCAGAGTGTCCATCTTGGACCCAACTGGTGCTGACTTTGACGTGGAGGCAACTTCTGGTGTCTTCTCACAGAGGCCACTGCTGCATCCCCAACACTACTAAAACCTTCCACATAAAACAATACAAGGGGATACCTCCAAAGTACTAAGCTGGGGGGCGAGGGGGGGGATCATCTAAATATTTTAGAAAGGCAAAACTCTTTTTCTCCTGTTATTTCTCTGACTTCATTAAGAGTGGGTTCATGTCTCAGGTGGGCATCCCAGGAAAAGTGGGGAGAGCTGATGGAAGATCAGCTAGCTCCTTTTAGGTCTGTAGAGGGAGTAAGATTACACCTTCAAGAGGATGTGGAAGAAAGTATGATGACATTTAAGAGAGGAATAGAGATGTAAGACATTTACAAAGTGTGCTTTATTGCATGAAAGTTGATGTCAATGCAAATAATCAGAGGAGAAGAGGAGGGACCTCTTAAGATTGAGCTTAACCTTCTTGGACAAGAGAGACAAGAAAAGGGACATGAGAGAAACATGAAGGGGACATGAAATGGAAAAAATATTAATGCCATGTAAAATCATACTGTTTAGATTCTGCAAAAAAGTCACAAGGGGTTGCCATTATGAGATGTCTGTGGAAGATGAGACATAAAGGTGGCCATATAGATAAAATGGAGAGTTTGTGTCTTCAAAATAATCAAGAAGGAAGGATTGAAAGCATTTGGAACAAACTTAAGATGAGAAAGAAGTAGAAGTAGCTGTAGTACAGGTGGTGCTGTTGGCATCATGCACAGAAGTAGCAGAGGAAAAGAATTGTTCATGGAAGGAAAATTTGGAACTTGGTTTAAACTGGCTGTGACATTTGTTACTCCAATAGTCTCTGAGAAAATATGAGACAGATTAGACAGAAGAAGATGGACCAGGAATATTTTATTCAGTTTCAGCTGCAAAGTCACAGATTCAGCCTACAGAGGTTCCCAGAGAACAGTAAAATTATGAAAACAAGGAGATGACATGAATGTAACCAAAGACAGAGTGAAGTATTGTCATGGCTGCTGGTGGGTGGCTGTGCTAGGTGTGCTTGGTTCGACCTGCCTGCTCTCGAGAGATTTTGCAGGGATGTCACGCTGCAGTTTTACTTGGAAGTTGATTGTCTTATACATGGAATTACTGGGAGTTACTAAATAAAACCCTCAGACCAGCAGTAATTTGAATAGGGGGAGGTGCCAGAGAGAGCAAATCGCATAACCAGCTTCCATTCTGCTGAAAATAGGATCTGGCAGGTCATTCCAATGGTTTTGGCTCAAAATTAATGCCAATCAGTCAGCTGTCAGCACAATACCTCCTTTTAACTACCTGGACTAAAATTACAGTTCATTTGCAAACACTTGAACTCAGAATAACTTAAGTTTGTTATAGATACTGTGCTAAAAGCAGCTAAAAAGGCTCACTGTTTAGGCCCCTCAGCTTTTGGCTTACCCAGCTGAGCAACCAGAGAAGAAGCGCGTATCTGGCACAGATGCCAAAGCACTGTAAGATACAGTTGAACTGTGTTTTTATCACTTGGTTTCTGCATGCTTTTTGTTATTGTTAATTTAAGGTAAAAAAAGAAAATGTAACTTGAGAGCATCATATATATGACAGACACACCTAAGCCTACCTAATATTCAGCTCAATACTGCAAATATGTACAGCTGAAGGAATGGACAAAATCCACGTGCTGCACAAAATCCTGTCCCTTGTAAATGTCTTAGATGAAGACAGGTGTGTAAACATGGGCATAGACTCCCACACACAGATTATTGGACTCGCTGGTGATCAACTGGGGAGATGTTCACAGCAAGATGTCTGCAATATCAGTCTAGAAAAATGCCCCGGCTCCTTGTGGCGTTCCCGGATTTGAAAGGCTGGTGCCTCTGGACCAAAATCCAGCACTGGTACACCCGTGCCAGTGCGTATCCAGCAGTGGGTGAGACAGTGCCAGTGTGTTGTAGCCAGGTCTGGCATGGTGAGTGCTCTCCTCCAAGCAACAGAGATGCCTGTTGACCTCTGTCATTGCCAGCCCACGCACAGACCTGGCCCAACCTGCCTTGGGCCTGGGAGTTGATAGCATCTCTGCACAAAACTGGATGACTTTAATTCTGAATGACAAGATTTTGCTTAAGCCTTCATCCTCTTCTCTGTCCGGAAACCCGTCCTGTCCTTCCGAAACTCCTCACAGATCAGTCATCTCAGCATCATGAGTGTACTTCCCAGGTAAAACGGATTGGGGTGCAATCTGAAAACTTGCAAATCCTTCACTCCTAAGGGATCTGAATATGCATTATCACAGCCAAATAGGAAGGTAGACAACCTTTGCAGACCTCTTCCAAATTACGCTGTATAATCATTCTGCATTGCATCTGTGTCCTGCCTGTTGTGGACATGTTAAAATAATTGGGTATATAGTATAGGCATTAATTGTTTAGGGTAATCTCACAACATATTAATCAAGTAGTGGGTTCCTTTGGAAGGGTAGAGCTAGTTTCACCATCTTACTTGCAATGTATGAATGTAAATGCAGATTTACAGTTCAGCCAAGTGCAAACTCTGTTGAGCCACAGGCTGGAACTATATATAAAACGTACACTGTGTACAGGCAGTGAAATCCTAGGTAATGTCTATTCTTCTCATATCTCAAGTGAACATAAGACTGTTTTAACCTCCTGTAGTAAAGTGAAATAACTTAAATATATCTGAATGCTCCCATTATGCCCTTTTCATAGAAACAAGGTTTAAGTGGCTGCTAGATGTTGTATCCTCCTGAGTTTCCAGTCTTGTGGGGGTTTTTTGTATTCTATATTCTTTTCCCTTTCCACCATCCACTGGTTTGTCATGAAATTTACACTGGTGGTTTGACTGCTGTGAGCTTGCAAACCCCTGGCACTATGATTTCAGTTCCCTGGGGTACAAAGGTAAAACCACCCCTGGAAACTCTGGGGAATCTGTCCTGATGAGAAATAAGGAGGGGAAGATGGTAGAAAAATTTACCTGGAAAGTCTTTACAACTCTTTGTGTTGCTCTTCCATTAAGAAAATCCATGTGTCTTGGTCTGCTAGGCTTTATGTGTGAATAACTGATGCCGCTAGATTTACACAACTACTTTCTAGTGCTGCTTCTGTCTTAAAACAGGGCTCTACAGTGCTTTTTTATGTGGAAATCTTGTAGCTGGGTGTGGTGGGGAAGCCGTTCAGTGACTCATAGTGCAGGGAATTCCCTGATGAATTAGAGTATTTTTACTTTTGGGCTTGTGCGCAGTTTCCTGTAAAGTCGGAGCAGCAGCTGATAAGAGCAGACTACAAAGGCCCATTCACCGTTCAGCTGCTGCATATTGAAACACGGTGTTTGTGCTTTGCAAAGCTGAAAATCCGCCCAACATAACACCACAGGTTTGTGATACTTTCTTCATTAGCAATCCCAGGTGCTCTGGAGTATCACGGTGCCGAAAATAAAAAAAAAAGGCTGAAGTAGCTGGTGGTGAAGTGTGCCTGAAGCAGAGGTGGCTATAAATAACAGCTCTCAGTCTGTAAGTGTTAGACTTCCTGACAAAACTCGGTGTCTTCAGCTGGCGTCAGCACTGAAGACCACCTGTCAGTGCAGCGCCCAGTCCAGGCGCAGTCGGAGAGCCCATGGACATGGGAATTGCCTCCTTTGCATCCCAGCTCTGCTGCACCCCTGCACTGCTGCACCCCTGCACCCCAGCACTGCTGCACCCCAGCACTGCTGCACCCCAGCACTGCTGCACCCCAGCACCGCAGCCCCCCTGCACCCCAGCACGGCCGC
>NW_009952480.1:1081704-1112100 GCF_000747805.2 Chaetura pelagica
GCTGCACCCCAGCACTGCTGCACCGCTGCACCCCTGCACCCCTGCACTGCTGCACCCCAGCACTGCTGCACCCCTGCATCCCAGCTCTGCTGCACCCCTGCACTGCTGCACTGCTGCACCCCTGCACTGCTGCACCCCAGCACTGCTGCACCCCTGCATCCCAGCTCTGCTGCACCCCTGCACTGCTGCACTGCTGCACCCCTGCACTGCTGCACCCCAGCACTGCTGCACCCCTGCATCCCAGCTCTGCTGCACCCCTGCACTGCTGCACTGCTGCACCCCTGCACTGCTGCACCCCAGCACTGCTGCACCCCTGCACCCCAGCACCCCTGCACCCCTGCACTGCTGCACCCCTGAACTGCCACTGCGGAGGATCCACGGAACTCCTGGAGCAAGTCCAGGGGACAGCCATGAAGATGATCAGGGGGACTGGAGTGCTTCTCTTCTGAAAACAGGCTGAAAGAGATGCAGTTGTTTCAGCCTGAAGAAGGCTCCAGGGAGGCTTTTCATTGCCTGAAGGGGGGCCTGCAGGAAAGCTGGAGCATGACATTTACTAGGGGATGTAGTGTTGGGACAAGGGATAATGGATTAAAACTTAAAGAGGGGAGATTTAGATTAGACATTGGGAGGAAATTCTTCACTATGAGGGTGGTAAAACACTGTATTATGTTGTCCAGGGAGGTTGTGGAAGCTCTGCCCCTGGAAGTGTTCAAGGACAGGATGGATGGGGCCTTGAGCAGCCTGGTCTTGTGGGAGATGTCCCTGCCCATGCGGTAGGTTTGGATCTAGGTGATCTTTAAGGTCCCTTCCAACCCAAGCCTTTCTATGAGTCAAGGGTCCTTCTTCCAGCCCTTAGGATGGGTGAAGCCTTGGCTTTCTCAGGTCAGCTGCTGAAGACTGCTGACACATGGAGACCGGGGCGTTCCACTGGGGATTCTGCAGGGCCATTGCTCTGCGGTTCTATGTGTGGATGTTACGGTTTTATTTTCTTTTTGTAAAAACCCCACAAAATAAAACAAATCCAGTATAATACCCTGACACAATGTTTTACCTATATAGAGAGGTGTCTTTCTGTTCAAAATGTTGCTCTATAAATCTTAAAAACACCAAAACAAAGTCAGGCTTCTGGCTGGGAGAAGACACTTCTTATTACTTTGTAAAAGTAAATAGCAAAATGAAAGGGAATGAAATGAGACCTTTGAAAAAGCTGTTTTCTCCCTTCTCCCTTTTCCTCCCTGCCTCCTCCTCTCCTTCCTCTTCTGCCTCTGTCTCCCCCTCTGCAACTGCCCATTTGGGTACGGTAATTCCAGAGAGTAAACTTTAACGGGAATGCCTGAAATGTGTCTGCTTCAGCTTTGTGTTATGTCTGTAATTTGAATTATTTGCATTTTGGAAAGGTATAAATTGCTCTGGTGTACTTTGGTTGGCTGGTGGCCAGGAGGGAGTTGCCTGGGCCCTGGACCAGGCAGGCTGCTGCAGATGTGGCAGGCGTACAATGGAAACTTTTGTGGTGGCTCAGTCCTCGCTCCCCGGTGCGCGCTGGCGGGAGGTGGCATCCCGCCTGCTCACCAGGGTCCCCCCCACTACGGACAGTGGGGGCAAAACCCTTTTCTCCAGTGCGGGTGGATTGTCTTGATGCTTCAGGCTCCCACAAACTGTTCTGGAGCCATTATCCCTTTCTTTCTCTCCTTTTTTTTTTTTTTTTTTTTTTTTTTGGGGACAGCCATGAAGATGATCAGGGGGACTGGAGTGCTTCTCTTCTGAAAACAGGCTGAAAGAGATGCAGTTGTTTCAGCCTGAAGAAGGCTCCAGGGAGGCTTTTCATTGCCTGAAGGGGGGCCTGCAGGAAAGCTGGAGCATGACATTTACTAGGGGATGTAGTGTTGGGACAAGGGATAATGGATTAAAACTTAAAGAGGGGAGATTTAGATTAGACATTGGGAGGAAATTCTTCACTATGAGGGTGGTAAAACACTGTATTATGTTGTCCAGGGAGGTTGTGGAAGCTCTGCCCCTGGAAGTGTTCAAGGACAGGATGGATGGGGCCTTGAGCAGCCTGGTCTTGTGGGAGATGTCCCTGCCCATGCGGTAGGTTTGGATCTAGGTGATCTTTAAGGTCCCTTCCAACCCAAGCCTTTCTATGAGTCAAGGGTCCTTCTTCCAGCCCTTAGGATGGGTGAAGCCTTGGCTTTCTCAGGTCAGCTGCTGAAGACTGCTGACACATGGAGACCGGGGCGTTCCACTGGGGATTCTGCAGGGCCATTGCTCTGCGGTTCTATGTGTGGATGTTACGGTTTTATTTTCTTTTTGTAAAAACCCCACAAAATAAAACAAATCCAGTATAATACCCTGACACAATGTTTTACCTATATAGAGAGGTGTCTTTCTGTTCAAAATGTTGCTCTATAAATCTTAAAAACACCAAAACAAAGTCAGGCTTCTGGCTGGGAGAAGACACTTCTTATTACTTTGTAAAAGTAAATAGCAAAATGAAAGGGAATGAAATGAGACCTTTGAAAAAGCTGTTTTCTCCCTTCTCCCTTTTCCTCCCTGCCTCCTCCTCTCCTTCCTCTTCTGCCTCTGTCTCCCCCTCTGCAACTGCCCATTTGGGTACGGTAATTCCAGAGAGTAAACTTTAACGGGAATGCCTGAAATGTGTCTGCTTCAGCTTTGTGTTATGTCTGTAATTTGAATTATTTGCATTTTGGAAAGGTATAAATTGCTCTGGTGTACTTTGGTTGGCTGGTGGCCAGGAGGGAGTTGCCTGGGCCCTGGACCAGGCAGGCTGCTGCAGATGTGGCAGGCGTACAATGGAAACTTTTGTGGTGGCTCAGTCCTCGCTCCCCGGTGCGCGCTGGCGGGAGGTGGCATCCCGCCTGCTCACCAGGGTCCCCCCCACTACGGACAGTGGGGGCAAAACCCTTTTCTCCAGTGCGGGTGGATTGTCTTGATGCTTCAGGCTCCCACAAACTGTTCTGGAGCCATTATCCCTTTCTTTCTCTCCTTTTTTTTTTTTTTTTTTTTTTTTTTTAATTTCAGCTGAGCTGAATAAACCTGCAAAACATGTTTACTGTAAAAGGTTGACGTAGTGGTCTAAGGTTTCCCTCCTGGAGCTCGTCCCAGTCCATGGGCGTTGAGATTTCCCTCTTGGTTCACCAGACGTAATGTGAGGAATTGTCTTTTTTTGTGTCTTTTTTTTTTTTGTCTCTGCTTCATAACAACTTTTACTCCCTGTTTTTTTGTTAAATGAAATGTCACTAGTTGTTAATGAGTTGTCTGTTCCCTACTTCTTCCCACTCTTCCCCTTCTCCTCCGTTGCTGAGTTGCCATGGTCTGGACAGTCTGAAGGGAATTTCTTGGAACGAACCCCGTACTGTTCTTATTAGCTTCCAAAGACGAGCCATGGTTCTGGATTTTTATTTTCCTAATAGTTCGGATTACAGCATTGAAAATATTTCTGAACAAACTCTCTTCGTCATCATAAAAATTTCAAAAGCGTATAAAAGCAGTGCTGCATGAAGCAATTGAAAGATTAGGTAGACATGGAATAATACTGTATTTTACTGAAGTATCAGCACGAAATAAAAACCAGAAATCTGAATCAGAGAATTCATCTTCAGAACAGAAATTAAGCATAGCAAAAAACCTGAACTTCTGGTAATCCATTTACAAAGGCAAACTGATCACCTTAACTACCAGTCCGGATGTCTGTAGATTTAAAAAAACGAAAGACAGACAAACCCTTTACAAAGCAGAAGATCCTAGACTTTGCAAAATGAGTGACAGTGTTGGTATTGTGTTGCTTTTACAACTGATTCCTTTAATTGAGAGGGAAGGTGGGGGGAAGGGAGGGCTACAGGGGCTTTCCAGAGAGGAGGCAGGAGATAAAGGAGACTGCTTCCAGACGAGGGATGAGTCCTGACTTACTGAATTTCGGTCAGGTTTTTTCTACCGACAGCTTGGGGGAAGCATCTGTTGGATAAATTGTGAAGTGACTGCCAGCCCTCCTGAGAAGTCTGCTTCAATTCTGGCGCTCTCAAAAGGCATCGTTAAGGAGACTCGAGCATGGTCTGGCTACTCCTTCTCTCCCAGCAGCTGAATGTGGCAGTACCAATTAAAGGGATTTCTTTTCCAGCATCACAGTTTAAAATGCAGGAAGAGACTAAGGGTAGATCTGCTAATTGTATCCTACAAAGACCTGCCAAATCCACTGTACTATTTGTGCCGTAGCTTTCACATTGCACTTCTTTCCATACGTTAAAAAGAAAGGGATTTGGGACGTTAAAACAATAGCCAGGGCTAGTCCCTCAGCAGCATTCCTTTCACAGTAGGATAGCTGTACACAAAAATATTATTTACAGACATCTGCAATAAATCAGGCTGTTCTAAATGCGTCACCTCCATCCTGGCCATGAAGGAAAAGAGAGATGAAAGAGTGCATTCACTCTTTTACCTTGCCGAGAGCTGTTTTTCTAAGGCAGGCCCACATCTATGTGATGAAGTTCAAAATAGCTAATATTTGCATTTGCATAACCCAATGCTGCAATAAATACACAAAAAGATGAACATAAAGTATCATTTTCCCTTTCATTCTGGTGACATCTGACAACGGTGGGACTCATGAAGCTGCATGTGTCACTGCTGGCCAGCTTAGACAGCAGTCTACTTGTGGCCTTTCATACACATTTTTGTTTTTCTTAGCCTACAGAATGGAAACCTTACATTTTCTAATATTTTTCTAATTTCTTTGCCATTGAGTTTTGAAGCTGCAAGGAAGAAAGAAACCCTGCTATTGACCAGTGACTTCTGTATCAGTGAAGTGCAGAAAAAAAATGACCAGACAAAACCAATTTCTTCCAAAAGACAAGTGATAGCTGTGGCTTAAATCTATGTTTTCTTGAAAACAGAAATACAATAAATTAGGACGACCCAACACACTACTGGAAGCAGCGCCAAAAAATTGTGGAGTCAAAAACTGTTTTCCAGCCCATGGCCTTGCCTTTTAATCCAATCAGCAGATTTATGACATGTCAGACTAGAAGTATATGAAAATGAAATACTCCATGGCTGAGGAGCTTCCATAAAACTGCTTGGTTTGTTGTGTTTAATACTTATGTTGAATATGACCTACTGCATTAGTAGAGATCAAAAGGTCTCATAGGTAACAGTTGGTGAAGCTAAGGTATAGAACAGTTGCATATTTTGTCCAAACTAGTGGCAGAATGAACTCCTGGTGGCTTTTCCCCATTGCAGTATCATGTGTTCTGGATTGTTGTTCCCCCCTTCAGAAGAGCTAAGTGGACTCCCATTGCAAGTGACCCGTATGCTTGGCCAATGCATTTTGAGAGCTGCATTTCATATGTGCAGTGCCCTTTCAAAGAGATTTTTTTGCAAAACCCATTCTTTTGTAAGCTTGGGAGAGGGGGGGGGAAAGGATGGAACTAGATATCTTTTTCTTTTCTCTTTTAGATGGTCACCATGTGTGGGAAATGGAAGCCAAAACTGACAAAGAAATGTGCAAGCCAGTAAGTCTGCCTTAAATATTTTAACATCAAGATGAAAAATATATATTGCCTTCTCCAGCACTGTTACTAAAGAGGGATTTCCAAAGTTTTGGCACTGTGCCTCCCCACTGAAACAGAACAAGTACTTAAGCCTCCCCTCCTGGAAATCTTTAATGGGAGCATGGGGTAAAAAGCCTTCATTGGAAGCTGTCCCAAAAATAGGAGAGACCATTTGGAAAATATTTTTTCATTGTCCAGGATGGGCCAGCCTCATCTGCTCATCTTCTGTCTTACTGGGTCAGTTCTTCCCTCTGCTCCCAAGACAATTCTGAGAGTTTTCCTTGGCTTTTGTCTACCATCTGCGGAAGAAATACGAGTGCCCTCACAGGAGATCAGCCCCATGGTTGGAGAAGTGAGCCTCCCTTGGCCAGGTCTGTCAGTGGGGAATATGGCCACTGTTCCACCTCTGCAGGAATATACAACAGTTTGTTAGCTGCAAACCTGCAGGCAAACAATTTAAAGACCTCCACTGAATGCGTGCCAAATGGTGCAATGAGTGTTCCATTTTATTCTTTCAAAAAATGCCAAAGGAGATTTTGATGGTCATAGCAGATTTCACTGTGCATTTGTGTAAGCTGATGCCCTAGAAGTTGTTCCTCAGCCCTGTGCTGGAGCATCTGGTTTCTGACAGTGGAAGATCATCTACACACTTTCTAGCCCTTCTGCCTGCAGCAGTAGGTGTTCTTGTAAGATCTCCCATCCACAAAAACTAGTATACTTAAAACTCACTGAGTTGAGACACAAAAAATAATTTCACAGTGGAAAATGGAAATAATTGAATAATTGTATGCCTGTCCTAATTTTCCTTTTAAAGGAAGTTGTGTTAGGATGAGATATGCTGGGCATGACCTGCCAGCTGAGCGGTTGCACTTTCTTCTGCTGAGTTAGAGACTATGATTTGATTGTGGTCCCAGGTTCTTGTCAGAGATAGGAGGAATAGAGCCTTGTCCACATGTGGTATTTTATTTGCTGTCCAAAGGAGAAAGGTGAAGGCTACTGATTTTTTAAAGACCTGAGCCATGCTAAGGTCTTACTTCCCTAATTCTGGAGTTGTTGGACAGGGGACAGTGGGGGCAGCAGGAGGCCATCCTTGCCCTTGAAGTCAAACAGTTCCCCTGCAGAGTGTGTTCCTTGTGAGCCTGGGAACCTCCTTCTCAGGATTAACATGGGTATACTATTGTACAGCTTGAGTGCCTTAGTCCTGCCTTAACTTTCTGATTTGTTGCTTTTGCAGAATTCGTTGGTGGTTGAGATACCGCCGTTCCGCAATCAGAGAATTACCAGCCCTGTTCAGGTCAATTTCTATGTCTGCAATGGAAAGAGGAAAAGAAGCCAGTACCAGCTTTTCACCTACCTTCCTGCTAATGGTAACAAAATATATTCCTTATCTCTACCAGTAAATATGAGAGAGAATGATTACTTAGAAAGATATATGGCTCTGATAATTCTTTAGTAACCTGAGTAATTTGGAGATGTACCCAGTGCTGTAAAAGAAGAGTGAGATTCACATGTATTGCCACAGATTGTGAACACCCTGAGCTCTCTGCTGTCAACCCTGAGTCTTGACTGTGGTCCCATAGGGTATATTGCATTGAATAATACTTCTGAATTTTCAGCACAGCATTGTAAGCCTGCTAGTCTCTAAGCTGGAGGTGGTGTGCTGATTCTCCTTCCAGTCATCCCACACCTTGCTGTCTTGTGCAGGGTGAAAATAGACTCCAGGCTGATGCTGCTCTTGGGTAGCAATGAAAAGCACAAGGTCAATGCACAAGTTCAAACTCAACTTCTTGCAAGCTCAAGACTGGTGCATCCCTACGAGGAAGACATCAAACTGAGGATGTAGGAGACCTGCATGGATGATAAGGGTCTTCTGGAAAAAAAATGAAGGGAAGAAGAAAGTTTACAGAATATGGAAAATAGGACTGGCCACTTGGGATCACTGGGGGCACAGTCAGAGAATGCAGGGGTGCAATGAGGAAAGCTAAGGGCCACCTGGAATTAAATCTGGTGAGGGGTACCAAGGACAAGAAGAAAGATTTCTTCCAGTACATCATTTAAAAAAGGAAGACTAGGAGAAATGTCAGCCTGCTGATGAATGAGGCAGGTGCCCTAGTGGCAGATAACACAGAGAAGGTGGAGTTACTGAAAGCCTTCTTTGCTTCAGTCTTCACTGGTAAAGCTGTCCCTCTTGAATCCCAGATGCTGGAGGTTAGAGATAAGGTCTGGAAAGAGGAAGACTTTCCCTTGTTAGGAAGGACCAGGTTAGAGTCCACTTAGCCAAAGTGGACATCCATAAATCCATGGGCCCTGATGAGATGCATCCACGAGTTCTGAGAGAGCTGGCAGATGCTATTGCTCCATCATCTTTGAGAGGTCATGGAGAACAGGAGAGGTGCCTGAGCACTGGAGGAAGGTCAGTGTCACTCCAGTCTTCAAAAAGAGCAAGAAGGAGGACCCAGGGAACTACAAGCCAATTAGTCTCACCTCCATCCCCAGTAAAGTTTTGGAACAAATCATTCTGGACATCATCTCAAAACATGTGGAAACAAAGAAAGTCATTGGGAGAGGTCAGCATGGAGAAATCATGCTTGACCAATCTGATTGCCTTCTATGATGTCGTAACTGGTTGGCTGGATGAGGGTGGAGCAGCACATGTCATCTACCTTGACTTCAGGAAGTCTTTTGGCACTGTCTCTCATAACATCCTCATTAGGAAACGGAGGAAGTGTGGGCTAGATGAGTGGACAGTGAGGAGGATTGAGAGCTGGCTGTGTGACAGAACTCAGAGGGTTGTGGTTAATGGAGAGGGGTCGAGTTGGAGGCCTGTAGCCAGTGGTGTCCCCCACGGGTCAACACTCAGTCTGGTCTTGTGCAGCATATTCATCACTGACCTGTAGGAAAGGATGGAGTGTACCCTCAGCAAGTTCCCTGATGATGCCAAACTGGGAGGGGTGACTGACACTCCAGAGGGCTGTGCTGCCATCCAGTGTGACCTGGACAGAGAGGAATTTAAAGAGGTCTGAAAAGGGCAAGTGTAGGGTACTGCACCTGGGGAGGAAGAACCCTACACACCAATATAGGTTAGGGGTAGACTTGCTAGAAAGCAGTTCAGAGGAGAAGGATCTGGGAGTCCTGGTAGATAATCAATTACCCATGAGACAGCAATGTGTGCCCCTGCTGCCAAGAAGGCCAATGGAATCCTGGGGTACATAAGGAAGAGTGAGGACAGTAGGTTGAGAGAGGTCATTCTGCCCCTCTACTCTGCCCTGGTGAGGCCACATCTGGAATAGTGTGTCCAGTTCTGGGCTCCCCAGTTCGAGAGAGACAGGGAACTACTCGAGAGAGTCCCTCAGACATCACAAAGATGACTGGGGGATTGGAGCATCTCTCTGATGAGGAAAGGCTGAGGGAGCTGGGACTCATTTGCCTGGAGCAGAGAAGGCTGAGGGGAGACCTTAATAATGCCTACAAGTATCTAAAGGGTGGGTGCAAGGAGGATGGAGCCAGACTCTTTGGTAGTTCTCAGTGACAGGACACGGGACAATGGGCACAAGTTGGAACATAAGAAGTTCCATTGAAAAATGAGGAAAAACTCCTTTATGGTGAGGGTGACATGGCACTGGACCAGACTGGCCAGGGAGGTTGTGGAGTCTCTGGACATACTCAAGACCCACCTGAATGCAGTCCTGAGTAATGTGCTCTAGGGGATCCTGCTTTAGCAGGGGAGTTGGACTGGATGATCTCTAGAGGTCCCCTCAACTCTGGCAAATCTGTGATTCTGTGATGGAGACCAGAGTGCTCCATACAAAATGTTTCATGTGTAGGAAATGTTTAGAAACGTGTGTTCTGGTTTATTTTGAAAGCTTATATTGGTGACTGTGAAGTGACAATAAAATACTCATGCAATCTGAATTCAAAACAGGCTTGTATGATGATTTTAGTAGCAAGTAAATTAAGATTATCTTATTTTTTTTTTAAATGGCTCTTTGTATGAGAACATTTTGGAAGGAAAATAGGGGAAAAAAGAGTGGTTGTTGTTTTGAAAGGAAGAGGAGATAGAAAAATTATTAAGTTCAATTTTTTTTTTTTGTAGACTGTGAAAATAATCCTCCTGAGGGAAATTCCCACAAAACAATACTTGAGTCATGACACATGCATTGAAGAGAACTGCCAACTTTTTGCAGGTGAAATCCCATAAAATAACACATTTGGAATTTCACCTAGATAGCTTACATGCACTCCAGACTTTTATCACTACTTTAATTTAAAATTAAAGTACAGGAAACCTTACATGGGCAACTGACCACTTATTGCATATGTGCTGTGTAGCTATGCTTCACTGAATCAGCCTACTTATGCAAACTTCATCCCCAGTGGGTATGTCTGTGTATATTTAAAGACTGTTAATCTCTTAAATTGAAAGGAAAAAGAGCTGTTATTCTCTTGTACACCACTTTTCAGCAATCAAAATCTGTTGTGGAAGTCAGAAAATATTATCTTGCTACCCAAGTTACCCTCATCATTTCGAATACGTGCCTGCTGTTAATTACTCTTTATTTAGCAGCATCTTTCCACTCCAGCCTTTACATAGGCCATTTCTAAACCATGGGAATACTGTACAGAGCTGCAAAGTTGGTGTATGCTATCACCATTTGGAGTTTGAAACATTTGATGATTCATTTGATGTGAAGTGATGGGAATAGCCACCTTGTGACAGTCAACAGAGAACCAGCCTAGGCTTTATTCTGCAAAGACATCTTTAATTATGGTAATTGTTGAAAACATTGGGAATCTTCTTTACTCTGTTGTGCTGATTTAAATCCCTGTGAAATCTTTCAGTTTCAGTGCAGGAAAACTTGAAAGAAAAAATATGGCACCAGAGTGGAGAAAAAAGGAAAGCAGATATTGAACACTAAATATGTATTCCCCCCGTTCCTGTTTCATTCTCCACTCTTGTTCTCTTAATATATTTGTACATGTGCATATAGGTAGTTTAAAAACATCTTAGATTCTTTGCAGACTCTCTCATAACAGCGTTAAGAGTTCATGTACTTCATCAACATCAGAATTAACAGTATAGTGTGTTTTTATGATGTCTGTGTTGTAGCTGTAAGGTTTTGTCCTTATGTTACTGGTGGTGGTTTACATCATACTTTTCAAAGATAGACGTGATCACCTTGACTGTGTATCCAGAAGCCATAAAGAATGACTGAATCAGTCAGTCATTTAGGCCTCAATATGTATTCCTAGGAGTCATTTTACAATGTTCTGCTTTATTTTGTTTCAGTCACAACATTCTTTTAATGTTTGAAGACATTGTAGAAAACCAAAGTTTAGTTCATGAAGAAAAAAATAGTTAACAACCACTGCGTGATCAGAGTAAAAAAGCAAACAGAGGAGGTTAGCACAGTTTTGGTCCAGGTAACACTTTGTCTCTTGTTTAGACAAATTCCACGAACATAGGAGGTGTAGGTTTTAGACAAGCAAATGTCAGAGTGATCATCAAGTGTAAGATGTGGCTTTACAAAAATCAGATGGTGTCCTTTAAGCTTCTTCTCCTTCTGTGCTTTAGGACTAGTCAAAATGCTAACATTTCCATGTTTACCATAATTCTGCAGGTATTTCTGCATGAGGGATCTTTGAAAAGCTGCATGATGCACATTAGACGCATTTTACAGTTCAGCTGCCAAAGCAAAATACGGACTAGAGCCCACTGGCCGTGCTCCTGGGATAGGTGTGGGTGTGTGCAGAGGGTGCAAGCAGCAGGAGAGCCATAGACTTGCTGTGCACTTCCCACCCCCACCACAGGGCAGCAGGGGTTGTGGGTTTTTTTTTCCTGTAGCTCCTGTTTCTCCTCATTCCCTAGGGGAAAACGGCCCGTGGATCCAGGGACATGTGGCCTCACTCATCCCACCTCCTGTGGATGGTCCTATAGCATCTCCATGGAGTACAGCTCAGTGACACGCAGCCAGGAGAAGCTACCCTCTCCAGCAGAGTGTTACAGCTTCGCCGCTGTAAAGCTTCTCCCGTGCAGAGAAGATATGGCAGGATTGTGCTTTTCCTCTCTGTTAGCTCAAGTGTTTTGCAGGGCAGGGGCTTACTTGATGAAGATGAATGCCTGCCTCCTTGATGAAGATGAGTGCCTGCCTCAGAGAGAAAAAAAAAGCTGCTCTGTAAATGAAAAGTTTAAATAACAAAACAGAATGGAAAGTAGGGGCTTTGCAAACGAGATCCAAATTCTGGAAAATAGCCCTGCATAGTCTTTGGCTTGGGACAGACCATAAACCTAAGTACTAGTAAGCCTATTCTAGCTGAATTTTTTGTTTACTGTTCTTGTGAATTTGAACAGACCCTATATCTTTTGTTAGCTTATATTGTACAGAAATGACTGCAATGTAATATTTCTTAGTACAGTTTCGATATTTCTGCAATGCTGAGCAATTGCTTATTGGTTTTGTCCTGGAGCCTACAGGCTGCAGGCTCTTGGGACTCCTACCCAGACAGGCCTGGCACAGAGATATAAGCAGTTTCCATGCTATTCTGGCAGAATTGAATTCCCGCAGCTCATATGGTAAATACTAGTACCTTTTGCATGACCGAGCCCCATCAGAATACGAGGAAGAAGGCCGAGCACTGGACACTGCAGTCAGGAGTCTGAGCAAAGCACAATGAGCAGATGCTTGGATATTTGGCTTTTCAAGTCCTTCCACTGTTGCAGCTCTGTGCAAGCATGGTTTGTGGCTCTGTTACGGGCAGCAGAACGTTTTGGAAAATCATTGGTGAAGCCTGCATTTGTGAACACTACCCTCTAGAAAAACACTTCGTTTTAATTTCTGTTTATGACTGCATGTCATTCTGCTTCTATGAATTTATTATAACATTGGCCCAGAATGCATTTCAGACTGGAGGAATAGTAACCTGAAATCACTAGACAAAAATTTGAGGTATGAACTAATCCGGAGAGGCTGAAGAAGCACACAAGCAATCAGACATGTATGCTGTGGTTCCAAGTCATGTACTTTCATCTGCTAAGAAAACTAAAGAAGTTCTCCAGCTCAGAAGACTTTAAACAGCACAATGAATGATAAGGGTTAGAACTTTGTTCATTCAGATTTATTCTAAGTAGGTACATCAAAATACAGGAAATGTTTTCAGGAACTGATTTTTTGCAGATAGGAGTGAATGCTGTGTATGATCTCTGCTACCTAATGAATATTGATACTTAGAGCAGTGAATATAGAAATTTTTTTCTTTGAATTTTATTTAGACAAGTAGTGCTATTTGACTAAGCAAAGACAGGCTAGTTTGTCTAGGAAATATTTAATAAGATAGAAAAAGGAAAGTGGATGTGTTTCTTTTACTGGAATGAAAAATATACCCTTGCAAAGACTCGATGATAAAGTGTTTCTAATTTCTTTTTCTGTCAGGCTTCTTAATTGTCAAATCATTATTAAAAATGGTTTCAATACTTCTAGCATTTATTAAAATGATGTTGATGTGCTGGACAGCGTTTATTTGGGACGCATTTCACCTCCCACAGGGCCAGATTACGAAGTGCACAGCTTTCTTTCATACAGCCAGTGTTTCTGCAGTTTCTTTACCTTTCTGCAGGCACTTGCAAAGCCCCTAGTGTTTAAGCTCCTCTGAAAACCTAGTCACCTGGACGAGTGACTTGGTGGGGTTGGAGGTCCTTTGAATCCATGGGTACAGTGCTGTTCTGAGAGCCTGCCTGTGGTGACTAGATGTACTTTAGTGTTGTTGTTTACAGGCCAGCAGCACAAAGGTGAAGTTCTCACTGTGCTTCTGAAAGGATAAACGGTGCCCTCTGTGCGTTGCTGTCAGCGGCCTCCTGACTTCCTGCCTCTGCTCTGAAATTATCCCCTGCCTGTGCTACAGATGGGTACAATCAGCAGTTTTCTAGTGATCGCATTGAGCAGCTGTGCCTCCGTTTCACCTCGGCTCTTCCACCCACAGCTCACTTTCTAAGTTAGAAGGTGACATTGGCCACCTTAGCAGAAACCAATGAAAAGAGGATGCAAAGCATCACTGCTCTCGTGTGATACAGATGGAAGCTTTTGCTTGTCTTCTCCTGACAGCTCTCGCCTCTTGAGTATTTGTTGAACTTTAATACTTGGGGCTGGCAAAAATATTAGCCTAGCCATGTCTTCAAAATGGTGGTAATTTGGGGCAGTTGAGAGAGCAGGATCAAATTCAGTGCCTGGCTTGTGAAAGGATCCTAACCTGTGACCTATGCAACATGGCTGTGACAGTGCCACAGCAGGCACCTCAGTGGCTCTTCTCATAGAATCATAGAATGATTTGGTTGGAGAAGATCATCTAGTTCCAACCACTCTGCATAGGCAGGAACACCACCCAGCAGATCAGGTTGCTCACGGCCTCATCCAACCTAACCTTGAATACTTCCAGCTGCTTTTGCTCCCAGTTGCTGGGTCTGCTCTAGAGATGCCCACACTGTGCAGTTGACATCCTGTTTTTACTGTTGGCCACAGCACAGCCAGCCACATCCAACCTGTGGATGCAGTCATCTTGATCTTTTGTTGCAAAACACTGTGTGTTTCCTCATCTGGAATGCCAAGAAGGACCATTAGCTGTGGGGGTGCCCCTGTGACAGGCAGGGGTGGACAAGCACTATGTAGCAGCCCATGGCTGTGTCTGACCAGCAAGCTCTGGTGCAGCAGCACCGTGAGCATCCGTAATAGTTAACTTCCAGTGAATAAAGTTGTCTTTTGTCAGTACCTTCATTTTCAAATATTCCCCTTCAGACAACAATACCCAGCCTGTAGCTTAGGTCACTGAACCCCCAGCATGAGCATTTTGAGGACTCCCGCCCCTACCTCCCAGTGATTTCATATGCATATGTTAGCAAGCATGGAGCTTTAGGATCTTCCAATTAGCTTAAAAGCCAAAAGGTAAAATTTGTGTGAGGGAGATCAGGGTTTAGAATTACATGGGCAGGATTACAGGAGTTGATTATTTTTGTTCTCCTCGGGTAGCTGATCACCATAATTAATCTAGCCCAGTGATTGATCCTCAAGAGGATGTGGTAGTGGTGGTGGCTGCTGAAGGTGAAATGCCTGGGCGACTGTGTGTTTTGTTGGCTTTGGGAGGGACTGCATCCATCTCTGAGGGCAAAGACCATTTTGTAGCCACGATGGCTGAGGTCAGCTAGGTCCACACCTCTCTCCAAAGAGGGTGGGTCTGGGGGTAGGACTGGTGCAGCCCATCCCTGCCAGCTCATCCTTCAAATCCTCCTGCAGGACTTCCAGGGATAAGGAGCATCGAGCTGCCCCCACAATGCTGCCTTGCAGGACCCCTGCCTGCGGCCCCCACTTTCCTGTTCTCCTCCCCTCATCAGAAGAGCAGAAGTAATGTCAGCACTGTCTGTGTAACGTGCCACATGGTCAAAAACAGACATTATCCCAGTGAATTTTAACGTCTGACAGATACGCCATAGAAAGCCTTGGCCAGTGCAGCCTGGGCGTTGTGCACAGTTAAACCTACTGCTCAAGGCAGCAGTGGAGCTGGGTGCTGCCCCAGTAGGAGCAGCAGTAGGGCAACCCAAGCAGGCATACCACAGGGCTTGATTTACCCTTTTCAACATTGTAAGATTTAATAAGGTGGTGTGATGGAAAATCTATCCTGCCTTTTTAAGAATTTTTCCCTTTTCTATTGAAGAAAGGTAATGCTTATCTTCTGTACTAACACAGCCCAAATGCCCTCCATCTGCCTTCCACTCTTCCCCACCTGGTTTAGCTGTGTGCACCAAGCCACCAATATAATCTCATGTCTCATAAATATGTGTTGAATAACCTAATAGTTTAACAGCTGTTAAAAAGCATTTAGTAAATGAGTTAGGTGGAAAGCATTTTCTAATCAGATAATGGCACTGTCTGAGATTATAGGCTGAGATGTATGCACGAGGCTTCCATCTACCTGGAGGCTTTTCTTGTATAAAACTGTACATATGCATCTGATCCCATAAAAGTATATAGACATAAACACAAAGAGAGCAGCCAGCAGTGGGTTAGGGGTAGCCCTCCCAGTGAGCAGTACCAATAGCAGCATGCTAGTGAGTGAAGGTGAGTTTGTTCAGATGCTTGCTTAGATAAAAGCTGCAGTCACACATGTACAGCTGCTTGATAGCATGAGGTTTCCTTTGTTTCTTAGTCACTGTGCTCTGGTGTTATTAACTAAAAAGCAAAGGCTTGATAGTAGCTTGACCTTTATAAATGTTTTGGTAGAACTGGTGCCTCGGGAAAAACATTGAGTTCAGAGACAGCATCTGCAAAGGCCTCTGTAGTGACTGTCTCAGGGGTTGACTGCCCATCCCTCATCACAGAGATTGCTGCTGCTTCAGATACATTGGCAGGGGGTTTCAGGAAGTTTTGCTCGGCCAGGGCTGTGCCACTGTTACAGAACAGGAGGTTTATAGTTTCTGAGGGCAGCCAGCCCATTGTCTCTCCCCAACACCAGGCTCAGAGTCAGAATGAGAGGTGAGGTCCTCACTTTGCCCAAGCCTGCTGAATGCTGCTGATGCTGCTGCAGGGGACAGGGTTTTGTCTTTGCACAAATCCTGAGTGCCTAAGCAGTAGATGGAGATGTAGCCACATCCCTGGCTGTGTCTCCAGGGGGCCAGCAGGGCAGCAAATGAGATGACCTGTCTAGCGTCTTCTGAAGGAACGTCTGCTTCGTGGTGAGGAGCTTGTGCTGCCTGTCTCAGAACTGATGGGAGGATTCAAAAGCACAAATGGCATTTCACAGCTCAGCTCAGTAATGGACAACTGGCCACCTAACTACTCAACCCTCTTTGAAAGTCTTATTCCCAAATTCTTACCAACTAGATGTTTAGTCCAGAAGTTGAAGAGCTCTGTGTGTGCACACAATTAAAAAAGTAGTGCTTTGATTTTCATATGCTGACCAAAATCTGTGTGCTGGTGCCAGGGAACTGCATCATAGTCTGCACTATTAGTCTGGCTATTTTTTTAGATGGGTTCAATCAAACTTAAGGGTAAAATGAATACATTATAGTACCATAAATACCATAAATATCTGCATTGATAACACTACATGGAAATGGGAATTTTTTTTAGTTTATTGTTAATGGGGTAAACATCTGTTCAATTTACATTATTATATTTTCTCAGTTCACATATTTATAATAGTACCCCAAAAAATTTTTAAAAACCCCTCTGGACTGCTAACATCCAAAAGCAAATAGACTTGTTGGAATTGTTGAAAAGTACATACAATTTATATTTAAGCACTTTCTGACTCCCTTTACTGAATGTGCATGTTTTATTATTTTTCTTCAAGGTTTGATATATTAACTTTTTACCTGCTAGAAAAACTTTTCATTTAAATGTTGGGCTTCCAGAACTGGCTGAAATATTTCTCCCAGATTCAGACCCACACAGAAGGACTATTGTCTTCTGCCCAGTGCCTTGGTATGATGTCATAACCCTGGTCTCTCTGAGTAGGAAGCTTTGATTTATAGCCAGGGCTGCTGCCAACTCGCAGTTCTCAGAACTTCGTATTAAATTAGATGACATAATGACATGGGCCCAGAGTCGAAGAAGGCATCATTGAGCCATTGAAAACCAATTAGCAGAGATTAAATTGCTTATCAGAGTAATTCAGAATTGTGAGGTCTGTCATATTTTAAGACTCAAAATTGATGACTATTTAAAATCGTCTGTTGGCCAACCTAATACATTGTAAAATAAGGAGTTAAAAATTCACGATGCAAGCTGAACTCACATTCATTCTTCCCTTTTTATGGCAAGGGCTTGATCCATCAGCAGAGTAGGGTCTCTTAAATGAGTAACATGAGTCTGAGCACATGTAAGAACTACATCATCTTTTCTGTTCACAGTTTCACCAATTCTGGCTTCATTGCCATAATTTATTATTGGCACATCTTAGTGTATGGCAAATTCAGTCACAATTTTTCGTTCTAGCCAAGCTGAGAGTCTGCAAGACTAGATGTTATCTCAGCACCACAGAGCAGCTTTGTGACAGAATCCTTGTTGCCATTCAATGTGTGTCTGCTGCATTTAAGAAATAGTCCGGTTTCTGCTAGAAGTACTTGCAGACTCTGAACAGCTATAGGGCTTTCCAGTTAACTGCCAGTCCAAGCCTCCTGTGTGACCACGAGTGTCTCTTTTAGCTGGCAGGATTTTACTGAGTCACTTAAGATTTGAAATATTTGAGCTAGAAGTTAGTCAAGCTGATACTATTCTCTGTTAAACAGTAATCCTGAGAAAATAAACTGCACTCTTTGTGTCAAGTCACATCACCCTCTGTGACATATCCACTTGTGGAAGTGAGTGATGGCAGAAATGGTGAAGTATTATGGCAGCTAGATTATCATGCCTCCACAGGGATGTATTTGAGAATGAAACCCTTTTTTCTAGCTCAGGTCTGTAAGGATTTGCAGTTAATGGTACATGAGTCAATAGGTAAGCAGTCCGTGTCTGGCCAGCGATCAGCCCTGGCTACCCTGAAGGAATCCACTGGGTTCCTGCCTAGAAAAAAATAGTGAAGGTGGGAACTTCAGGTTTTTGTCCTCTAGCTACTGGTCCCAGCTAAGGGTCTCAGTCCTTCAAAAGTCAGTGAGGCGGTGGGTAGGTTGTGTTAGGAACTGGTAGCCTGATTCCATGTAGGTAACTTAACTCGTTTGAGTAACACCATGGACACTTGTGGTGGAAAGTGGGTGGCCAGTGAGTACAGGTACAGGCTGTTGCCGCATTGGTTTTGGAAGATGTGCCTTGAAGTACCCACAGCTCCTTCCTTGGGCCCTCTGCAGTCCTTTGCAAAGTAGAAATAAACAGTTTCCCTTTTAAAGAAAGAATAAAAGGTGATTTATACCAACTTTGATGCATTTAGAGTATTTTCAGAATGATCAGGAGGTCAGACCCACTGATCTTTTGAGTTGAATTTGGAAATACAAATATGGCCAAAGGTTTTTTTACCTTTGTGACTCTGTTTGGTGAAGTTACATAGGCTGGGGAGAAGAAGATACAGGACAGAGTGTCATAAATAAACTGTTAACTGGTGTAATGTAGCAATTTCTGGTATCTGTTCTCCTTAGGTCAAGTAATACAGTTATTCATGTAAAATACAGAAGTTCAGACCTAGTCAGAAAGGAGAGTGTTAATGTCCTGCATTTCTGCTGACATGCTCAGCTTTGCAGATTTGATTCCAGATCCTCTGGGTCACTAGTAGTGGTTTCTCCAGGAAAAAAGAAAATCCTACAGAGACCTTCCTTCTCCAAACTGGTACCCTGTGAAGACACACTTGTTTGAAGGGTAATGACTTGCTGGCAGCTGAGCTTGGTGAGATCCATATGTTCAGTCTGCACAGAGTGAAATGGCTATACAAATGGCAAAGCACTGACAAGTCAGATACAAATCCCCTCACCATTTCAGCATTAATATTTTTTCTGTCTTTCAGAGTGATACCTATTCTAGTGGTGAGATTGATTTGCATACAAACAAAATATATGATCCTGAGTAAGAGGAGACTTTTTTACTGTGTTGAAAAAACACATTTTAAAAGGTAATGGAGGCAGTTCAGTTGAACAAGTTCAGACACCTCTAAGCCTAAGTGCATGTAGTATCTGTCCATTTAAAGAGAACTTGTTTCTCTTTTCATGAAGTAAGTGATGCTTAGGTGTGTTATCCGTTCAGAGCAGTACATGGGGACAATGTAAATACATGTCAGATAAAATGGAGAACTCACTGAATCTCGTATCTCTCCTTCTTGTTTCTCTCTCTGGCTACCAGCCACTTGCCATCAGCAAACAAACTACTGTGACTTACCCTGACTGGTCCTGTAATTAACACCAGTCTATTTTCCTTCTGAATTTATGGGCAGCCAGGAGTGTTGTTGGTTGCTGTCACCATCTCCAGGAGAGTTTTTGAACTAATAGGTCTGGAATGTAGTCCCTTCTGCCTATCAGTCCTTCACCCAGTGCAGAGTAGGACTTACTGGTTATCTTCTGTTGGTTGTGACAGGTGTGTTTCAGTGTATCTGTCTGAAGACAGATTCCCAGTGCTCATGGCCACTAATCAGACCTCCAGGTAGATCCCATGGCATTGCTTTTATAAAGAAAAAAGTCAAGTGACAAAAAGGTGCCTGGTAAACCAAGTAACAAAGATATGCTGTGGAAGAGCTGCAATGAAAAATCACCCTGAGATCAAGAACCTGCCTTCTTTAAAGTCTCCAGTCTGCCTGCCACCCGGACTATAACCCTTACCTAGGTTATAACAAGTTAGACAACTCCAGAGTTTATTGGCGTTGAATGAGTGGTTGAGCTTGGAATTATTTAGCACAGGTGTTTCTGTAACAGTGATATATTGGGAAAATTCAATGTTCAACAACCATCATATTTCCAGCTGTGCTGTGGTTAGTGCTAGTACAGTGAATCTAATATAAAACATGTGAATATATTTGCTAGCTCAGGAACTTGTTAACGGTATTTCCTTACAACATCTGAGCTGCTGTGTTTATCTAGGTGTGCTTCTTTGGTCTTGCATTTTCATAAAGGGTGTGATACTGGTTTTATAAAGCTGTCCCTGAACCTGGAATCTGCTTCTCTGTGACCAAGTGCATTAGCAGCCCTGCTAGCCAATGTGCAGTGCATGAGCAGGTGAAAATAAGATTATGAGGAATCCAATGACAGTCCATTATCCTTAGCACATTTGGTTTGAGCAGCACCTGTGCAGCTGTTACATACATAGACATGTTTTTACTAGGGGTGCTAGAAATCTTGAAACAAGTGTTGCTAGCATCTATATGTAAAAGAACATAAAAGGAGCAAAGTTAACAAGAGGCTAGGGGACTATAAAACAAGGGTAGTGAAGCACATTCACCAGCAGCAATATTCGTGAGTATTAAAAGAGGTTTTATATGTACACATGCACACACGTGCCTTTTTAGGGGTTCAGAAGACTCATGCACAAACATAGTAGATGGCTGTACAATGTATAAGGGTGTTTATAAAACACGTGCAAGTAAAAATACAGGCAGAGACACACAGCACCCGTGCTCTGAGCTAAGCTGTGTTTTATTAATAACTTTGTGATAAAACCGGTCAGTTATTCTAATATTTTGAAAGTTATTATCTGGTGTCACTGTAAATTTCCAACAGCACCTTTAAGTGACAGCTGTTCCTGTGGCCCTCTTTTTGGGGAAGAAGATAAATGCCACTGTGCATCCATACTCAACTGTTCTATGCATTGGAGTTGCATCTGATTCAAAGAAATCTATCTGCTGACTAGCTTGGTCCTATTATTTATAATGTTCCTGATAGAGAAAGTGGGTGTCTTTTACTTGTGCGTTGCATATGTTGTACGAGAAACAGCAAAGGCACTTCTCTGATTTGAGACAGCAGCTCGACATTTGTCATAATAATCGTAGAATCATAGAATGGTTTGAGTTGGAAGGGACCTTAAAGTCATGTTCCAACACCTCCCACTAGGTCAGGTTGCTGAGAGTCTTATCCAACCTGGCCTTGAACACTTCCAGGGAGGAAGCAGCCACAGGTTCTCTGGGAATCCTGTTCCAGTATCTCACCACCTTCACACTAAAAGAATTTCTTCCTAATGTCTAACCTAAATTGACCCTCTTCCTTTTTTAATCCATTACCCCATGTCCTGTCATTACAAGCCCCTGTAAAAGGTCCCTCCCCAGCTTTTCTGTAGGCCCTTCAGGTACTGGAAGGCCGCAATAAAGTCTCCCCAGAACCTTCTCTTCTCCAGGCTGAGCAGCCCCAACTCTCTTAGCCTGTCTTCATAGCAGAGGTGCTCCAGCCATCTGATTATCTTTGTGACCCTCCTCTGGAGAGAGGAGATCATGACTGAGTTGATGCTCATAGACAGTCATTCTGTCCATGTGCTGGTGGTATTTAGAGACATGGCTTGACAGCTCAATTAGAGCCTCTCTTGGGACAACGGGTAGAGCAAGCAGATGAGTTATTCTAGAGTAGGAGTAAGTTTTTCTTGGTAGCCAGAGACTGAGTTAACTTTTGTTAGGACTTGGCACTAGCTGTTTGGATCCGACTTAGAATCACTGAGAGCTGGATGGAACTTACATTTTACACCCATTGGCTGGTGAGTAAGATTAAACACAATCATGTAGAAACTAAATAAATCAAATCCTATATTTTCAAAAACACCCTCATAGTTGAAAACTTCTTGTGCATAGTGATTTGTCACGTGTCTTTGCAGTTTTACTTCCACCGAACTCTGAAAGCCCCATCTCTACCTTACAATGCTCCAGTTTACCAAACGTGCAGACATTTATCAAATGGACCATCAGTAGCCGTAGAAATGCGGTAGTATATCCAAGTTAAAATTCTTCCTTTGATTACTACAAATCCATGGAGCCCTTGGGTCCAAAGCTTCCACTGAAGCACAGCTATTTGCAAATAGATTTTTATAGCACATTAGTGCTGGAGGAGAGTCCAAAGAAAATAGTCCTTTTCAATATTAGAACCAGCTGTGACTTTTTTGTGCTGATGACTCATTCTTTTTTTTTTTTTTATAGGGTGGGTGAACTAGGCAAAAGACACAGAGTCTTATTCAAGACGTTGTTTGTTTTGCAAAGGGTATCCTAGCCACAAGCCAACTTGATCATACCAATACGCAACTCATGTTTATTTAAAACTTTTTTCTCTTAACAGTTCCAATTATAAAAACAGAACCCACAGATGACTATGAGCCTACTCAAACCTGTGGACCAATGAACCAAGGCTTAAGCCCTCTCTCTAAACCATGCTACAGCCAGCAGATCATGATGCCCCCTGATCCTGGTTCCTGCCTTGTGGCTGGCTTTGCCTCCTGTCAGCAGAGAAACGCCGTGATGTCACCCTCTCCCAATGCAAGCCCCAAGCTGCATGACCTTTCGTCCTCTCATTACAAGTGCATCCCCAACCCGGGCCACAGTCACTTCGGACTTCAGCAGCCCACTGGAGGTGTCCCCACCATACAGGAAGTGCCAAGATCTATAGTTGTGCACCCAAGCTCCCCCGAGCAATCATCTCACATCATGCTGCAGCCGCAGGTGAGTCAACATCTGAGCAGTAGCTGTCCCCTTGGTTATCAACAAACAGTCTATCCCAACAGTCCCTCTTCTCCAGTTCCATCTGTTACCCAAGAGCCAACCTATTTGCAGTCCTGCAGTCCAACTCACTCATCCATAATGGGTCAACAGCAGCAGCAACTGCCGAAGGTTCACAGAAATGAGTCTCCAACAACCCAACCACTGTCATTGCCAGAGTTACATGAGGAAAGTAATCATAATTTGGCCCCTATTCCTGTAACGATCAAGCGAGAACCTGAGGAATTGGACCAGATGTACCTAGATGATGGTAAGTCTTCCACAGCATAGGTTTGCGTTCAACCATATTACTTATCAGTGAGTTCCCTTAACCCCCTCCTCCTTTTGAATCCTGGTGGAAAAACGTTCCATTAACAGCCTGGTGGAATGGTGCAGACTTTTGCTTGGATTGTCTCTGTATGGTAAAAGGCTCTTTAATTTTGTTTGCCATAGTGAAACCATGTAATCTAAGCATTAAACGCTGTGAGTTACCATGGAGCTAGCTGCATGACCAATAGCTGTGTTGCTGTAATCTTAACCATGTGGTCTTGACTTATGCCCATGCCACTGGAACCAGAGTGAAAACTTATTTAACATTGTCCCATCTGTAATGCAGTGAAACGCCTGATGTGCAAAGTATTTCACTGGATCTAAACGATAAATTATTTTACTTCAGTTGAGAAGGTTTGAATTAAAAAATAAGGCACGTCTGTCCATGTAACGTTTCAGTCTGGTGGCGTCTGACATTAAGATTACTTTTTCTTCCACTCTTGTTTTGGACTTGCTGCTGCTCTTTTTGGCTTTTGTAAGATTCTTTAGATATATATATATATATTCTATATGCACCACTGAAAAGTTAATATGCTGTGATGAACTTGTCAGACTCCAGTTTCCAAAGATTTATTAGTGAAATGTAATCAAAGGGATAAGCTGGAATTTGATTATGTGACCTCACTGAACTGTGATTTTGCACTTGCTGCTAAGTATCCCAGTAGTATTCTAGACCCTCACCATCATGCAGTACGTGTGTTCCCTTCCAATAGCTACATAACTTCATATACCATGCTGTTTGAAGAAGAAATGCCTTTGAAATGGCTGCGTTGAAACTAACTAGTTCCAAGGTACATCTAAATTTTATTGTCTTTCAAGGAGAATTTAAATACAGTTCATTGCACTGCTTTTAAAAAAAGGGGCATTTAGTCCTTCTATTTCAAACTGCATGATGTAGGATTACAAATTAATGTTTTGGAGCTTGAGTAGCAGCCTTCTGCTTTTCAACTCAAGGAAAATTATTTTTCTTAACAGATGTTATGATTAGTTACATGATAGACAGGTCTAAGGAGTTTTTCTTAATTAGGAGTTCAGTTCACTGAAGTTCTGCACAACACATCTTTTGTGACAAGGTTTTATTCATACAGTGTGCATTTTTACAACATTACCTATGCTGTAAGGAGCAAAATTTTAACTAAACCAAACAAGAAAATGTACACAAACTAAAAAAAGAAAGGCAAATTTTGGTTTTGAGAGAAACAGGGACTTATCCATGGAAGGAAGAGAATACCAGTAAAATCTAAACCTGGTCTATAGCTGTCTTTCTAGAAAAGCACAAGAAGTGGGCAGTTTTTCTGCATCACCTCTCCAAAATCCAGCAACCACTTCTCTGACAGCACCTACTTCAGCGGGAAAGTTGGACTAGATTATCTCTAGTCGTCCCTTCCCACTCTTAACAGTTCTGTGATTCTGTGAATGCTGTCTTTGGCTGGGCTCTGCTGGAGGGATGGAACTGTGGCTCAGGGATGAAGGGTGAAGCTCCTCAGCCATGTCTGCTTCAGGTTTCTCCTGGAGGAACAGAGGAACTGTGTGGAGAGCTTTGCTATTGAGACAGAGCTTATAGTTTGTTCAGCAGTTCTCATTCTCACTGACAAGGCATAAATGGTGTAGTCTTTACACATCTCTCTTCCATCCCCCCTTCTGGACACACATGCACGCCAGTCCTCTGACAGATAATCAGAAGTAATTGTAGAAGCCACCATGTACATCAGCACTGATAGTTAAAGTTGATGTTGAAGATGTCTTTAGCTAGCCAAATCCAGATACATTTCTCTCTGGCATCCAGCAGGCTATCAAAATCGTTCTGTGGCTGACCACAAGAACTATAGACCAAGAAAGAATTATTCACAGACGTAGCAGTCATGGTAACAGTGTGTAATAGAAAAAAAAATAACCTACAAATTCCAAAAAATTAAACACCACCAGTTCCCTCTAAGGGTGGTAATCAGAAATTGTAACCAGAGGAAATCCCTTTTCTGTGTCTAAATAGATATTTAGGTTTGTCTCATGGTTCACACTGCAGGGAGCATGTCTTGTGGGACTTGTGTGGGAAAAGACCCTCTGTCCAAACTATGCAGAGAGCCCCAGCATGCCTCAGGCACAGCACAGTAGCATGAGGCTGTGAGTCAAGGGGGAAGTCCATTTAGGTCTATGCTATATGCATTTCATGGAGGCAGCCTTACCACCACCAGCGCAGACATTGGTTTCACGTTGCATTTAATCTGATGTAGCTTCAGTTCCCATGGAAAGGGAGGCCTCAATACATCTTGTCCTTAGACACATGTTCTTGCTGCTTCCTTTGAGTCATATTGATTGATTATGGAGAAGCAGAACAGGCTAATGGAAAATTATCCGGCCAAAAATAGCAAACCCCACAGTTTTTCACTCATGGGATGAAATCCCCTGGGTCCAATAGCTGGGTCCAGCCCATGAGAGGGGCAAAAAGCCTGTTGCTGCAGGTCAAAGAGTGCAGCAGGACTGCTTTGGGTGGCAGCAGCCTGCCCATAGGCCACAGTAAGTGTGACTTAAAGCCACAACAAAATGTCAGCTTATCCTCCCCAGCAACAATCTAATCAACTCATCCTGTCCTGGTAAAAAAAACTCCTTCTCATGCTCACCTATTAGTTATGGAAGGACAACATTTGGGCTGCCCTGCACAGTCTCAAAGGGCAGTTTGGCCACTACAGTGACTGCCTGGAAACCACCAGGAATTGCTACTAGTGTCCCAGGTACGTGCTGTTCACCAAGATCTGCACTGAAAAGGCAAGACACTCCACATATGCAATGCCTTTGTGCTTGGTGCTGCTTCATTCAGATGTCTGGCCTTAGCTGTGGAATAAGGGAGAATGAAAACCAGAATATCAAATCATACCATGAGTAAGGACACTCTCTTTTTAGATAGATTGCTGCTGTACCTCTTTATAATTTGCTGTCTCACTGATTCAGTTCAGATCCCTTCATGTAGTGTGATTTAAACTATTTTTAGTGTTTTTTCAATCATTGCACCTGTGAACGATATGAAAGCCAGAGAGAGGTAAGATGTCATTGACTGCTTTCCTTGCCTGCTACTCTAAGTATACCAACCTTTCTCTATCCCCATAGTAACTTTAAAAATAATTAAATATTGTAATCACATTAAAAATTAAATTCGCAAATCGTCATTCCATGAAAAAAAGTGTAACTTCATGGTGTCTTGTATCTATTTAATACCTCCAGTTTTACCTGAAAGTACTTACAAAGTGTGAGGTATAGCCACCTAACATGGGACTACCAGACAAAATGTCTAACTGGGTATGCCAGATTATATTTGGTGATAAAATTTGGGTTGCTTGTTTGCCACTTTAAGGGGATTTGATTTATGTATAACAATCTTGGACTAGGCATATACAGAAATATTTTGGTTCAGCTTATCAGATCAAATTCATTCCTTTTGGTCTGGAATATCTCCAAATATAGACCATCTATACCGTAGAGTATAGATGGAAAAAAAGAGTCAGTGAGCTTATATAAATACATATCCTGCATATGATATTTTTCTGCTTCAGTAATGGTGAGCAGCTGAAGTGATAGAAAGGAAGCACCCAAAGAGGCTTCCATTTTGACAAGTGAGTTTTGATATTGGCAATCTTGTTTTTAATCAAAATCTACAGTAGCCACCTGGGCTACTTATTAAATGTTCTGTACTTTTCAGTATGTGAATATATGATTCAACATGTAGAACATATTGAAAGCTCATCCCACAAAGCAATACCTGATATATTATGGCTGCACTCTTGATATTGAAAGGTATCTGGCCTGTATACTAGCACTCTTTTTAAATAATTCGGAGTTCAGTCTCCTAACAAAGATTATGGCTGACCACCTTTGCTGCTTTCACCAAAAAAAATCATAAAAAACAGTTGAAATGTGACATTTATGCCTGGTTTTGATCCTCTTATGCTTCCAATGGTCTTTTGCAGTGGGGCAGGGGGTTTTTCCTGTAAGAGCCAGAAGCTGTTACCTGCAGGGCATTGAGGCATCCTGGCAGACCACACCACGGCTAATGCTGGCTCCATTGTGCCTATGCCACCCCTGCTATAAACAGTGGAGGTTACCTGACATTTTCCTTTCAAATGTAAACTAAGAGTAATGTGAGGTGCAAGGGTGGTGGGTTAATGGAGAATCCTTAGACCAGCAGAGTTGGGAGGGGAGAGGGAGAGAGGGACTTCTTCAGTACAAGTCAATGCAGTAATTTATTTTAAGAAAAAACATTTTATTTGGGGATTGATGAGTTTAATATACCGTACAGCCCTTTGTGGTGTGAAGTGGAATTAGCATTACCTGAAGCAGTGGCTTGTTTGGGGCGGCTACAATCATCTGAGAATTCTTCCTGGTCCCTTGAACCAGTCGTTCTCTGAAGGGAATGTAGAAATGTACATAGTTTGTAATATCTCACTTTTGAATGTGCTCCTCTTCTGTCCCCCCATCTGGGACTTGAGTCAAAAGCTGTGCTAGTTTGCTCTTGCACTAGTCATGCTTCTTTTCAGTTGACCAGGGCAGCTCAGGTAGTTACTCCAAATTTTAGATGTTGTTCTTGGTGGTGGAAGAAACCCCAAACCAGAAGTGGTAGAATGTAAGTTCAGACAGCTTTCAGGATGTCCAGGCAGCTGGAAATTGGCCAGGCTCACAACAGGAGATGTTAGGGGTGACTTGAAATCACCTTCGTTATCCGCGTTTCCCTTTCCTGGACCTAGTGTAGCCTGCGTGGAACACAGAACTAAGCTTTTATTTCACCAGGTTGGAGAGAGTTCAATTAGGCACACTAATGCCAAGAAACATTTTTCAGGTTGTAACCGGCACTCCCAAAAGTTATTACATTTTTTACCTGCAGCAAAATGACATTCAATTGTGAAATTATTTCCTGCCATTAGAAACATCAAATAAGGTCGTTTTCATTACAGATTAAAATGAAGCTATTTCAAAAAAGCAAGGGGGAAACACATTGGTAGCAACAGGAAAAAATGTATGACTTGTGTTCTCAGCAGTTTTCAAGGTCTATCATACACTCTGTAGTAATACACAGAAGTTTCAAAAAACGCTTTTAAATTGAAAACAAAGCAGCAGCCTGGACAATTTTTTAATCAAGGTGTGCTGGAGTACTGAAACTTCAGCATATCTTGTCTTCCCTGAGCTTTGCCTGGGTTCTAATCTGAACTTTTGAGAGGCAGTCTCAGCCACGCTGAAACTGAGGGCACGCCCCATTGCTGGCAGTGGGGCCAGGGTTGTCCCTGCTGTTGAAAAAACTGTTCTCCAGAACTCCACGAGTCATGTGTAGGATCCAGAACTGGAATAACAGTATTTGAAAAACAGATCTCTTCTCTGAAGTTTTGTATATTAATTCAGCCTCCTCCTCTCCACACGGGCATTTTCACAAAGGTCTCTATCCTGATTTTGACTTGATTGGATCTATAAATCTTTGTGCAGTAAGATGAAAATTCTTAGGCCATAAATGAAGTTATCTGATGTTTAAAATGTGGCTAACAGAAAGTATCAGAACCACATCACCATCTTTTTTAAAACAAGGAGGCTTTTGTTCTTGCCATTGTCTTTGCACAGCTGTGAGTTTTATAGCACTGTGCCAATGAATGCACTCATTGCAAGTTTTTATTTTACTCTGAAAAAGTAAAGTGGGAGCATTAAGCCCCCGATAAGTATGTAAAAGTGGCAAAACCACAGGTAAAGTGTTACTGCCCTGCCAGCCATTTCATTTTAAACATGGCTCTTTTAAAAATAACTTTTGCAGTAAAAGCTGTAACTCCTGGATGTAATATGAGCTATTGCTAATGTCATTTCCATGAATTGCTTACAGTGTTGAACTGTTAGATGTCTGACAAGTCCATGTATCTCCTCTACAGTATATATGAAAGTTTTTTGCCTCTAAACCATCTGTGCTTTTTTTTCACTCCTCTATATTCTTCACGTGCACATGGTTTGGTGATATAGTTTATTTGAACAGGAACCATAGCAGACAGAATTATTCTTCTGCTGAAATGTATCTTTTTCGTACATCTCAGCTTCATGATTAAAGCGATTGGCTCTTGAGGCATTAAGTTTAGTCTGCTGCTACCACAGTTATGCCTTTGAAAACTCCTGAGTGCACTCGGTGATTTCCAGTAGTGCAGATGTCATTAGAAGAATACGCAGGTAGTCTGCAAAGTCCAGTAACACTGTCTATGCTTTGGTCTGGCTTGGGTGAGCTTTTTCCTCGCTCGCTCTTGGCCAAGCCTCACAGTTCTGGGAGAAAACAAATAGCTTTCCTCATGGAAAGTTCTGCTTAATCTGGCATGGTGCCTGAGCCTAGACCCTCCTCGTCCTAACGATGATTGAAAGTGTACATGCTACTGTGATAAAACATGCTGAGTTGTTAACATTTGGGGCTTGAGTTGTACATGATGAGTAAGGGAGGACTGAAGTAATGCATTCAAGTCAGACCTTCGGTGGACTTGCACGTCTGGGTTTGAGGGGTATCCTGTTACACGAAACTCCACACCCACAGGATTGGGTTTTGCTGTTTCTAGTGGTTTTCCTCAATTTGGTCTCCCTGCATGCCCACCAGAGGAAGGCACCCAGAAAAGCAGCTGACCAGACTGGGGGTCACTCCTGGTTTTCTCCAGTCCCAGAAATGTGGTTGCCCACAGAGCAGACCTTCCTCTTAGCTGCAGTATGCTGTGAAACCTAGCAGCAAACTTTGATTTCTTCTAACATCAACACCTAGATATCCAGAGGGGTCCTTAAGTCTCAGCCTTTCAAGGAAGTGTTCAGACACTTCAGAGGAGTCCTGAGTGCCTCCAGCCTCATTCAGTGATGGTAGACACTGGCAGAAGGAGCAGGAAGCTGGCCAATTAATAGGAAAGCTGCAGGAATCAGCAGGCCATGCTGATTATAGTGTTGAAAACCCGGTGTTTGCTTGATATACATTTGCACGCACACCTTTGTGTTAAACATTTTGCATCATTAAGTGTTCAGCTGAAGCTGCGTTGTGCTCTTTTCTCAGCTAAGAGCCAGCTTCATGCTGCAGCCCTGCTAGTGGCTGTACAACTGGCTGGGGAAGAGGTCACTTCTAACTCCCATACCTGATTCATTCTCCTGTTTCCACAGTAATGGCTGTTGGCATTGCTGTTTCAAATGGTAAAGTTTTTGTGGGTTATTTTCTGTAAGTTTTCCTTGGCGATCAGGGGAGAAGAAGTTGCTGTATCTGAGCCTTGGTAACGTTTACATCTGCTTTTCAGTCTGGGGGAATGCCAAGGAAAATATGTGGCTTGCAGAAGCACAAGCTTCATAAGAAAGTATTGTTCCGACGCAATTCATTTTAGGAATATGTTGTTTTTTTGAAGCGTTCCTG
>NW_009952480.1:1112119-1125375 GCF_000747805.2 Chaetura pelagica
CCTGCTGAGGTGTGCAGTGTTAGCTCCTCAGGTATGGCCCTGTGGCTCATGGATGGCCTCTACTTTCATGTCCTGAGTGCATTTTGGCAAAACACTTCTGGTCAAATTGTTTAAGAGAAGCCCTCTTCTCCAGGGAGCAGAGCATCACCCAGAGCCCAGCTGCGTCTCGGCAGCGCGGGGCTGCAACGAGCCACCCGCTCAGCCCAGCAACACGTATGTGTCAAGAGGAAGCATTCTCATGAGTAAACTCCCTGCTTTCACATACTTGGCTAAGCACTAGCAAGCTGCAGTGTTGCTAGATCGCAGAGCAGCAGAGGGCCTGCCTCTGCTCCCACTTAAGTCAATAACACCATTTCCTTTGGGTTTGTTGGGAATGGGACCAAGAGTATAGCTGCTAGTTAAAACACATAATAGCTGCATTCACTGAAATCTGGTGGCTTATAGACAGGCAGAGAGGGAGTCTTTCCTAGCAGATTTCTGCCTGGCATAGTTGATTGTTTCATCTGTGTCTGCCAGACAGCTGGGGGATTCAGTCTTGGGCCTGATAGCAGCTTGACCATCACTGTGGAAGGCGGGCTGCCTGATAACCTGGCTCCTGCCTTTTCCTCCTCCCGGAGGAGCTAATGCTAATTGCAACCAAAGCAGGCACAGGCTTTCCACACCAGGCTTATCTCCAGGCTAGGAGGAAGCTTATGAAAAAAAGCAGACCCTTAAAATGTTCTCCTCCACCTCTGTAACTGAGGAAGTCTGTAAAGTCTGGACATTGAAAATACCTGGAAACAGTCAGTGAGTAAGAAAGAAATACAGTAGGAAAGCCATGGTCCTGTTCTTCATTGGTCAGCCTTGCTGGGTTTGTGTGGAAATCAGGAAGCTTGACCAACCCTCTCTGCCTGTTTTGCAGGCTTTCCTTTGTTGGTAGGTCTTCTATATTTTGCATACTTTGAAGCCTAGTGAAAGACAAATACCAGAAAGCAAAGTGAGATGGTGCTGCAAGTGTGTCAAAATTCCCAAAATAATATTGTTCCTGGGCACATAAATTACAATATGAGCACTTGAACAGTCTTGAAAAGCAATGCTACAAGCTGTCAAAGTCCATAATTAGTGGATTAAATTCTTTGGTCCTTATGTAGTTACAGCTTATGCATGTATGCATAAGAACAATCTTCACTTGCCTTGCCTTTGCAAAATTAAAGCGTGGGTTTTCTACCTGATTTTGGCCTCTGCTGCAGCCATATGAGAGAGCAGAAGACAAGATTTGACACTTCAAGGCTGTGCTGTCCAGATTGCTCTTGATCTTAGATTTCTGTGGGAGCTAGGGCTAATGATTTGTTCCATAACTCTTGTGATATAATTGGGCTTGCAGAATGGATGTTGCAATAGATACTAAAAATCAGTTTTGATATCCTGAGATCAGCAGTCAGTGCTTTTTCTAGTGCTTTAGGAAAAAAATGTTTCATTGCCACCTCATAGGAAAATCTTCTGCAAATTACTTTAGAAGTAGAAAAAATGCTATTTTGGGTTAGAAGCCTCCAAAAGTACAAAACTGAAGAATATTTATTTGAATTTTATTTATATTCTTTCCATACATACATAGCCTGTACACATACACAGACATATTTGTAATGAGCTATAAGACTGAGCATGCTAATTATTTTACTTCTTTGAAATTGTGGTCAGTGAGAATGATGTAAATCTCTTCTACTCATGATTGACTTCTTTGAAAATCCTGCTGGTACCTGCTACATAAAACCTTTCAGAATCATGAATCAGGTGGAGAAGCCCATTCCATTGTGCACAGTTAGTTTCTGAACTGAAATGCCCATTGCAGCTCTAAAATCTGGCTCCATGCTGCTCCATGCCTCCTAGCTGCAGTTGCTAACTGCTGCTGAATGTTTCTCAGGCACCTGAGCTTTTGATCTCCGGCTATTTTGGAATACTGAAGCAACTGGTAAAGATGATCTCTTCACTACTAGTTGCCTTTTTTGCCCTGTGGTAGCTCTCTGTTCCACCGTGCTCCAGGCTACACTTGAACTCAGCTACTCACTTGAGGGCTTTCACTTCAGAGTATCTGCATGAGCCATTAACCATTTCTCCAGGCATCTTCTCCTTGTAGCAATATGTCTCTCAGTAAGTAGTACTGGGAGGTTAAAATGTACTATATGACTATATGTGAAATTGTTGCATAGAAGGAGGTTAGCAGATAAACTGGTCCTGAGTGTTCTTGGTTACGCACACTCTTGTCTGTTTTCTTTCTTTTGTGGAAATTTCCCCAACTCCTTGACTGTTAACTGTTGTGTGAGGTGATAGAGATGCTGTCCCTTGGGCCCAAGCACTTAAGGGCTAGAATTTCCTGAAGTTACTAGAATTGATGCAATGCAAATTCAGGTTGTGCAGGAAGATTATAAAGAGTCCGAGCTCTGGCTAGATGTACCTCACCCGGGCACTACGCAAGGTCTCTTTGAAAGGGGGCCCTGCATGGGCTGCCAGAGATGGAGATGGCAGCTCTACTCCAGCCCCTGAGTTCCTAGGCAACTTTATAAAATCCTAGAATTGCTTTTAAGATAATCACATCCAACTGTTAACCTAGCACATTGCCAAGTCCACAACTCTTTGAAAGAGTTCTTAGTGATTTTTGCTTTTTTTTTTTTTCTTCAGTATGTTAGGGTGAGGAAAGATCTCATTAAAGAGCAAAAGAAGAAGAACTGATTCCAGGACAGAAAGTGCCATCAGCCACAGGGACACTACGATTTTTGCATCAGTGGACAAACATGGCAGCAATGACTGCTTCAGAGGACTTTCCAGGAATTCTCCCACGGTTTCCTGAAACCCAGGATGTACCTTTACAGTCCTGACAATCACCATTACAGTCTTTTAAAACTGTAGAGTCACAATTGGATTAAATGTGTCAGATCTCCACTTGCTAGGAACCTTCAAACCTCCATTGTCGCAAGACGAACTCTTGGTTTCTGCCCTATTGGGCACATAACCAGAATTGTAGAGATAAAGGTGACCATGTCCTTTGCAGAGCGTTTAGACTTACCTCTTTGCAATCCCACATCCCAGATAGTTCACACTATTTCAATGGTAAACTAAAGTCCTAAGGAGGAGCCGGCAAGGAAGGGTTGCTGGAAGAACATGCTAGTGTGAAAGCAGCTTCTTGCACTATTTTAGTAGCTGGTTTACAAGTCCAGAGACAGCTGCAAACCTCAGCTGAGTTGGTGCATACTTTCTGGCAGAGTCAGATCTGTGTGACAGGACTCCAGGACCCCCAGTTGAAGCAGGGCTCTGCATGGGACTGCACCCTAGCTAGGACTGAGCACAGCTGGGGGATTGGGACCCTTTGTGACAAGTACAAGCAAGTGTGTGTGTGTGTGTGTGTATTTACATGTATTCTATTTGGGGAACATATTAAAAAAAATAGAAGCTTTCTCATTATGCTGTAGCATAGTTAGCAGACATTTTAAAGTTTCAGACTTAGACTATGGTTGTGAAACTACCTGGTGGTGTAACTTAAAGTGAAAGAAGGCTTGAGAAAAAGAGAAATGAGAGGAAAGTTAAATATAACAAATATAACACCCTCATTTAAAAAAAAAAAAAAAAAAAGATGAGCAAAGATGAATTTTGGAAGAAGAGGTGAAAGGGTAAGTGTGGGTGTGAGAGAGAGGAGTTTCTCTAGAACTGAAATGGTACAAATGAGTTGTAAAAGCCCAGGATTTGATGGAAAAGTTTATCTAAAGAACACCTCACTTTGCCCCAAAATAATTTAAGTATAGAGAAAAAAGAGAGGAGATTATAAAATTACAAATGTGCTCATTAAACTAATATATATCTGAGGGGAGAGTGTATCTGAGCAGTAAGTCAGAGGAGCCTGTTTGTGTTGATCTGCAGTGACATGGCTGGACTGAGTGGGGGTAGGAGGTTTTGATTGCCCAGTTCCACTGGGGCAGAACCCTCAGATAATCCTGGGAGTAATTTCTGTGCTCTTTTGCTCTGTTTTCTAAGAACCATGAAAAGGGCTTCAGTGCTGCCACTGGGTCAAGAGAGCTCCTGTAGGCAGCCCAAAAAAACATCAGAAGTATGGTAGAAAAGAAGGGGATGGAAAGCACTCTTTGAGTAAATACAGTCATGTCACTTGAACTCAGTCAGAATTTCTTACATCAGTTTTAAGACTTCTCTTGCAGTATTAACAGTGCATTCAATAAAAATGAGAAAAATCAGAAAATATTACCCATTGGCTCTTCCCCAATTAGAAATTACCCAGAAAAAGTGCTACTAGAAGGAGGACAAGTGATCAGCCTTTGACAAGACAGAGTAGAATTTGTAAAGCTCATTTTCATAGAATCATAGGATGTCCTGGGTTGGAAGGGACCTCCAAAGGTCATCTAGTCCAACCCCCCTACAGGGGGGCAGGGACAACTCACACTAGATCAGGTTGCTCAGAGCACCATCGAGCCTGACCTTGAATGTCTCCAGGGATGGGGCCTCCAACCACCTCTCTAGGCAACTCGTTCCAGTGATCCACCACCCTCATATTAAGGAACTTTTTCCTAATGTCCTAATGTCCAATGTAGATCTAACCTTCTGTAGCTTGAAACCATTTCCCCTTGTCCTATTGTTACAGGCACTTGTGAACAGGACCTCCCCTGACTTCTTACAGGCTCCTTTCAGGTATGGGAAGGCCACTGTATGGTTCCCCCCAGACTTTTCTTCAGGCTGAACAACCCTGACTCCCTCAGCCTGTCTTCATAAGAGAGGTGCTCCAGCCCTTTGATCATTTTCATTGCCCTCCTCTGAACACACTTCAACAGGTCCACATCCTTCTTGTGTTGGGGGCTCTGGAGCTGGACACAGTACTCACTCCAGGGGAGGTCTCACCAGGGCAGAGTAGAGGGCCAGTTGTATGATTGAGAGATAAAATAGGAAATCCCCTTACGTGGCAACTTTCAAAAGGTGGTGGTCAAATTACATTTAGGTCATGGTCCAAATGCCATGAAAATTTTTTCCATTGACTTTGATGGATGTTTAAAACAGGATGTGTTAAATCAGGGGAAAATTAACAGTCACAAGTAAATTAACAGAAGATTCACAACACATTATGAATCACTGTATTAAAGAAACAATTAGAGCCAACTATTTTAATAAAGACAGAGTAGTAGCAAAAAAAAAAAAGTCTGAACTAGAAAAAATAGAACATCTGCTGAAGTTTCCACTGCTATATTTAATCCTAACTTAGGAAAAGCACCTGGACTGAATGGTGTCTTATGAAAAATTTGTAAGTGTTCCCAGACCAAAATTACTCAGATACTTGAAAAAACAATAATCTGTTCAACTAAAAGAGAAAACTCTTCTCTCAACCCTTCCCTGCCACTTAATATTGTTATGGGGAATATCATCATCCTAAGCCAGAGAAGTAACAAAATGTGGATGTTTCTGTATCATCCAGTATTTTGTTGATTGTTAAGGTCTAGTGCCAGAGTCTTGATCCTGTTGATTGCTGCACACAAGCTGCACCATCTGCTCCAATGAACTGGCTTGCTGGAAGAGGGCCTTGTATAACAGCACAATTAGCTAATGCTGCAGTAGAGTTTATTACAAAAAGGAATATTTTGGAGTTAAGCACTCAGCACAAAGTGGAGTATGGAAAGTGAACAAGCTTTTGGTAGAGATGCCAGATTTCCTTCAAAGAAATCTACAAATGGATTGACCACTTCTCTGGTTGTTAGGTGAATAATCAGAGGGAAGGGGAATCTGCTTTTGAAACCTGAAGCAAACTTGTGTGGTTTTTTTTTCATTTTAATAAGGAAGGTGGTAGGAGACAGAACTGCCTATGTCTGATCATGTGAGACATGACCCTAAAAGCGGTCAGCCAGCCGTGCACCTGATGTTTCAGTGGCTATATTTATGGTTTCTCTGATGATGAAATCTAGATTTCTGCAGTGACCAATGTAATTTCTCTGCTGTCAGTTAAGACCTTATTTCAGAGAGTAGCTGACAGATGCTTGTGATGCCAAATGAGGCTGTATCATGCTTTCTGTTGTGCATGGTCCCCTGAGCAATGAGGGCCACCGCCTCCCCGTGCTTATTTTCTGAAAAATGTAGGTGTTCAGAAAGCTGTCTGAAAGACATATTTAAATTTCATATGAAAAACTTTCCTTGAAGGGGAAGCACCACTACAGGGGGAAAACCCCACACCCTGACAAACTGAAATGCTTGAAAGAATTCTTCTTCAAGAGGTCTAAGTAGGAATACTTCTCATAACATGGAAAAGACATCTAGTTCTTACATTGCTGCTGCAAAATTAAAATCTTAGAGGGAGAGAACTTACCTTTGGTTATTCTTGATAGAGACAACTAGAGTAAGTCAGCACAGATCCATCAAGATACAGTGCAGCTGCACCGATTTCTACCTCTTCAAACCATGAAAGTTTATTTAAGAATTAATGTACAAGCTGCAGTGATGACTCTTCTAGCTACGTCCTTACTTGAGATCACCCCATTTTAAGTACAAGCAGACATTTCTGTGTTTCTTTTTATTTTCCTATACAGACTTCTATTTATATCATGTACCTGTATCTCGCATGCCAATGGAAATCAGGAAAGGAAATTAATTTGTGTGAATGGATTTTATAAATGTAATGATTCACCAGTAATGAAATCCTGGTTTGCAGAATGAGAAATAATAGGGCTTTTCCAAAATATCTTAATCCTTGGCTATGATTAGTGGCATAAAATGAACCATTCTTTCCTATATGTCTAAAGTCCAAGTTGTGCTCTGTGTAGTTATGTGATATTCTTTCCAGTCTCATGTCAGTAAATAATTGCAGTGCTGCTCTTTAGTCTGTCTCCGACCTTCACTATGTTTGGCTTTCGTGAACAAAATCTGAGAATTGTGACAGATTGAACTTCTTCTGTGATCTGATCTAGTCTAGTGAGAAAGGAAAGTTCATTAATCCAACTCCTAAATTCCTTAACCAGTTTACCCTGAATGTACTACTCTAAAAGCATATGTAATACAGCACAGCCATAACAGTGCTTGAAACAGGATTAGGCAATACCTATATATTTTCTAACCATTTCTATTTTTGTAGAAATAGAAATTAGCTTTTTTTTTTTTTTCTTGTCAGGGGTGATTTTTGGTTAAAAAAAAATTCTAACTAGTTTATATTTTATGACTAAAAGCTAGAATATTGTCTAGTCTGTCTAAATTTGTCTACTTTTTGTAATTCTAGTTGTTACTACCTGAACATGAACCAAAGATGATTCATGTTTTAAAGGAGCCTCTTTCCAGGGTAGGAAGAAGCAAGTAGCTTAAGATCATCTTGTTTTAACAAAAATTGGCACCTGAGCTTTGTCCTCAGGCAAAGCAAGGATTTTTAGGCCTAGATAAATGGTTCAGAATCTAGAAAAGAAAGACCACGTGCTACTAAAACCCTCTGTATGATTTTCCACTATTCCCTAGAAAGTGGGTAGGGCTCTAGGATCAAACTGTGCCCACATCCATATGCATTACAGTCAACACACTGAAGTAAACACAGAATATGGTTGTCCTCTTTTAGAGCTGGGATCAGAACAAAGTCTTCTGACATCAGAGAAGTTGTGTATCCTTCAAAATTCAGGCAAAATAAGATATCAGAGAAACCTGTCTTTTTCAAATATCAAGATTAAAACATTTTAAAAAATCTTTAGGGAATAATGAGCGAAATAGGGTTTTTACACTGCAGTGACTGATTCTCTCCTGACAAGCCATCAGAACTGTACCTTGTGCACTTGTGTTTAAACAGGGACTTGAGGCAAAGTCCACTGAAGTGAATAGGAATTATTCAGATACTTTCTGTGCTTTTTGGATCACGCTCCAATTTATAACAATGAGAATCTGGCACTTAATGCTCTTTTTAAAAGTCCCATGTTAAAAAATAATTAATTTTTTTTTTAAAAAAAAGCATGAAACTCTAATACTAGGTGAAAATTTAAGGGTCCAAAAGTTGATGCGAACACAAATTGTAGTTCACAAAGTAACTGTAAAAAATCATATCATATTGATATGTACAGATTGGCAGCACAATAATCTGAAATACTGTCTTTATGGTACATGTTAGTGTGATTGACTTGCAGGGTTTTAGGAACTTTCACTTCAGTTGTTTGGGTGTGCTGGTATTTCAAGCAGTGTTTGTGTTGGTTACAAGGCCTAGGTGAAAAGGATCTCAAGAAGCCCTACATTCTTGTGCATCAAATAGAGGATATTTTGGGTGAATGCACCATGCCTGTTTCTTTCCCCCTTTAAGCCAGTAGGAAAGAGAAATTTCTCTCCCTGAGTAGTTGTTGTGCAGGTACGTCAGGTCGCTTGTGCCATTTTGGACATCTCTTGAGTTGTTGTACTCTTTCATGTGGTCTGTAATGAGAAAATTACAACACTGCACTATGCATTCTCCATGGAAAGTGGAATAATTTCAACAATTTTCCATTTTCTGTAATGTTTTTCACTGAAGCAGGGGCCTTCCTTATGTGTGCAAAGCATTCAGTTGCAGCTCTCCATAGATAGCCATGACAAAGAGAAAAACATGAAAGCTTCTAGGGCAGAACATTCATCCTTGCTTATCTGCCCCCAGAGACATAAGCTAATCGAGGCACGATACTCCACACAATAGGACAAGTGCTGTAAAGCTACCTCTGTTATCCCAGTGAACATGGAGACTTACCATTCCCATGACCATTTTACAGCATTTGTTTTCTTCTGACAACAGCATCCACAGCCTACCATGCTATCAACTCCAACAATGAATCTGATGCTGGCTCTGTGTGTTATCAGCTCCCTAATAACTGTCTTTTTTTTTTTGTCTTTTTTTTCCCACTCCATTTGTGAGAATTTGTCCCCTGGAGCTCTTCTCTATCAGGCCTCTGCAGCTGCTGTTATTTTAGATACGGCAGGAAGTAGGTACCGGAAAACAGCGAGAGCTTGCAGTGCTCAGAAAAATCTAGAAATTCTTCTGATTTACCCCAGGCTCTGGCTCCAATCAAAGCCAGTTGGGGGAAAGAAAAGAAAAGAAAAAAAAAAAAAGGAGACGGCGAGGTGTTGGAGGGAAGGTCCAAGTTGACAACTGTTTCTGGGCTGGTGTCTGGAAGAAGAGTTGTAGCCATCCCCTTCTGCGCTGTGCTGGGGCACATGCTCCTCACGGCCACGCTGCGAGCTGGGCAGCGATGCTACACACGGCCAGGGCAGCAGAGCTGGGGCCAGCATGTGGGCAGCTGCCAGCACCCTCCCTTGCCAGTGCAGAAAACCCCTCTGGCTTCCCCAGGGCCACGCATTTCAAAAAGCTCCTCCCTTTTTCACAGTCTCCCCTCTCGTGTTCAGTGTGCGCCCCTAACGCAGATCAGCTTACCCGGCGGGCTCCCAGAAATGCTTTTAGCAGCACTTAGCAAAGGGCACCAGCCAAAGGGACTGGTGGAAAGTCACTAGAGCAAGAAACCTTCATTACTACTACTGCCATTAATATTATTACTACTGCTATTCTTATTGTTATAGTTAATATTATAATTTTACAACTTGGATGGGATACTTTTTAACCTACTAGGTAACGACGTTTTTAGCCACTTTGAATAACTTTTACAGTTTTTAACTCTGGAGATTACTTCTGAAAGAAAAGGAGAAAAAGAAAAAATAAAAAATAAAAGAAAAACAGCTCCAAATATTTTGATTCAGCAAGTGATTTAGAGAAAGAAGACATCACCACTCTGTGCAAAAGGCATACACAGAAAAGATTCTACCTTTAGGACTGGTTTTAATAAAGAAATCTTCCTCTTCGCCACAGCAGATAAGGAGGAAGATGCCCGCCCACAGACATCTCACACCATTTACAATCTAGTTAACATCTGCAGATGTTTTAGGGAAAGAAATTACACTTTGAGAAATTTATTTTTTAATTACAGACTCCAAATGAGATTTGTTAGAGCAGGGAAATGTATCCCATAGCGACTGATGTCAATAGCAAGCAGTCCCTAAAGCCAGCCAGGATGGGGAAAGCCATGCTGTTTGCTGCTCTTGGCACTGCTCCCTGCTTTCACAATGTCAAACTTAGAACCGCCTTTATATGCACTTTCCATTTTTTTTTTCCACAGTAGCTGTTGCCAGCAAGCTGTAAACTACCGTATATCACTCAGATTTAAGAACCTAAACTTTAAAACAAATTAAACTCTTGTTGACATTGTAATAAAAATCAAAATCGATCTGAACAGCTCAGTAAAATTGCAGTTCAATTATTTTATGGATTTAAGATTGTTTTCTAGGATTCCCAGACTCCCAATACAGCAAAGTTATTTCCTCTTGGCAGATGTCTGGAAAAAAAAATCATTGAATGGATAAAATTATGTGGCAGACACTAGGTTGAAGCCTAAAGGGAGGAAATGGTGTCTCCCCAGCACCTGTAAATATTTGCTCTGTGTCTTGACCAGAAGAGCCTTTCATCTGTAGTTTGAAAAAAAAAATAATATTTCAAGGTATTTATTTTGTGAGTTTTTAAGAAAATAGAATAAATCCCCTGTTCCTAACTAGGTGTTTATGTGGGTTTGAACCATAACTGCAAATGTGGGTCTGACCCACCCTTCAGAACCATGTCCAAATGCAGGAAAATGCATGTGGCGCACGAGTGCTTCTGGCCTCTGGCCTCTGCTTATCTTTCATCTCCCTCCTTAACAGTTAATATTGGGTATTCTTTTTATATTTATCTTTCTTTTTTTTTTTTTTTCCCTATTTTGTAAAATGGAAACAGGTTTCCATCTGATTAATTGCCAGGTTTCCATTCTTTATAGTGTTTCCTCTCAAAACAGTTTGGAATGAAAGTATTTCAGAAATACGTGTAGATGGAAGATGCTGGAGATAATAATTTGTTTCATGTAACTGTGTTTTACAGAAGGTATAGTCCATGAGAAAGGCTGTTGCATTGAGTGAACAACAATCATCTTGTGCAGTCTTACACCAAAACCTTTGCTGCATTTAACTTTTTTCTTTCATCACATCATTGAAATGTCCTTTACTGTCTGTAAGGCCCCAGCCTGAGAAGTGTTGAGTTCCCAGAGTCTTCAGTGAGAGCTGAGCACACTTGCTGGGTTGTGTTCGTACCTCTTGTCACAAGGATGCTTCTGAAGATTGAACCAGATGTTGCACATTAGCAAACCCACAGCTACGTCCCACGGTCTACATGTTCTGGCTGAACTCCCTGGGGAGCTGCCTGTGCCTCCAGGCAACGTGTAGTTGTGCAGATTTTCCAAAGCTGCTGTGTTGGCTCTGTATGTTCACCTCCTGATCTGAATTGGCTGACTGGACCTGACTGAATCTCACATTTTTTCATTGTAGCATTAATAAATTTTTTAAAGCTACTCTTGAATTGCTCTTAAAACTCTTCCACTCATTTTGTTGCCTGGACTACCTCTGAAAGTGCAGGCCAAATTCCTACTGGAGTAGGATGTGCTGCCAGATCACAGCCCAGGCCATGCAACACACTGTCAATTTCCCAGAAAGAGGCAGAAAAAAAGTCTGTCACACATTGCAAGTGGTTGTTTGGAAAGCATAATGCAAACATTTTGAATAAAATTTCAGGTCCTTAAGTGTTCTTGAGAGATGAGTGTCTTATGCCTGTGTTTCTCAAGTTCTTTTTTCCTAGTTCTCTAGTGCTGCCTTCAGGTTTACCATGCTTCATTCTTGGGACAGGAGAGATTTCCTGTCTTGCGGACAGCACCGAGTTTCAGCATGGTTCTTGTGTCAAGCATTGGGCTGCAAGGGGGAAGGTTTCTTCCTCCCTGGAAGTTCCCTGGGCTCCCAGAGCCCATGTGTGATTCTTACTGAATGTTTGCAGCCATATCTGATGTTTTATCTGTTGACATTGCTCTGTCAGTCCAGCCTAAGGAGCCATTCAGCAGTTTAACACAGCATGTGGGAGACAGCAAAAGAGGAAAAGACATTTTGCCATGTTTGCAGTTCTGTCACAGTGGAAGCCCGTACAAATAAGAGTATTCTTCCAGCTGCTCTAATTTGAGACACTTGGTGTAAGTGGTTCTAGCATCTGAGGAGAGCTGGAGTCCAGCAATGTTCTGGATGTGGTGATTTTCACAGCTACATGTTCTGTGCCGGGGAGAGCACCTAATAGCACCCAGCTGGTGGTTTCCCCACCACGGGCCAGCTTGCATTGGTATGTCTCCAGTGTGGCTCCAGTAAATCAGCCTTTGGATCAAACCTTCGCAGCCAAACTGGATGGGAGTTTTGCCATGAAAAGGTCTTTATCTGGTGTACTTAGTGTGATGCAGAACCAATGGAAAAGTGTCATTAACCACTACCAGAGCCTCGTGTTTCTCTGAGGAGCCACAATGGAGACGATGTGCATTCCTCTTTGAACTGCAGCATTCTTCAGTGACAGATGCTGATGTGGTTAAAATAAAATCCTGTTGCATTACATACAGCTCAGATTATGCTGGTGGCCAAATCATCATGCCCCAAGCAAACTTATTGCATGACAATATGCCTGCATATTTTTTTGCAGGCTCTTTGCAGCCACTAGTGCAGATTCCCAGAGCTAGCAGTGCTTCTTTGCCTGGAGATGAGCCTCCCAGCTGCCTTTCCCAGCCCAGCCTCCAGAAAACTCATAGGTGGATGTCTTTTCCCTTATCAAGCACTTTACAAATTTATTAGCCCACCCAGCCTTCCTCTTCCATCAAGCAGCACGTGGCCACTCACTGACTCATCTCATGATCCTCATTTTAGTTGCCATTTATCTGGATCTTGTTTTGATCCATTTATACTACTGTATTTCTTGTCATGGGGGCAAACTTTTGTTGTCCCTAAGAAAGCAATGCATTCTTTCATCACTGGTACAAAGCTTCCAGCAGTACTGACCTCAGGTTTTGGGTGCCTTAGGTAGCATTTGCCTAGTTCTCTGACACGTGGAAATTTTGTATATGACTGAAAATGTCTGTTTTGTTTCCCTTATGGATGCTCTTAGGAACCTCAACACATAATTTTGGTTAAAACATTTTGGGGTTAGCAAACAAAGCTCACCTTTCACCACAGCCCTGGTGGGACTGTGGCCTAACAGTGGTTGCTCCCCACAGCCACACATAGGCACAGTGTACATGCAGCTTTATCCAAATGTAGTCTCTGCCTCGGTGCCCTCTTTCCTGGATGATGTGATCAACAGTGTTGATCTTTCCTACTTAGCACATACTTTGAGATTTTCTGATGAAAAAAAGGCTATAAAGAGGTGTTGATTATGG
>NW_009952480.1:1125390-1156779 GCF_000747805.2 Chaetura pelagica
CCTTGCTCAGAAAAGAGATCCGAGAGATTCTGTCTTTACCTATCTTCAGGAGACTTTTAGTGTCGAGACCCAATGTCACTCCTACTGAAATCTATCAGACTTTGAGGTTGGATTGAGTGGAAGAAGACCTGAGTCTCTTGGCCATTCTCTGCTGTGGAAAGAAAAGGGCACTGAGCAAATACTCCTACGTGACCCAAGGTGCTTCTTTCTTTCCTCCATTCATTATTTCTTTGCTTTATTTGATATGCTCAGCTGCACATGAGCTGCTTTTCTACAAACAGCAGTGCAAGGTGGCTCATTTTGGAGGATTCCAGATGATCACTAGGGGCCACACATTACATAAAGTCAATTAAAGAGCATACGTGCACATCCCATTGATTGAATTTAGAACTAACAAAAGCTTCAGTAATGTGCAATTACAAGAAACTTAATGACCCCTTTATATTGAATGCAACTTCTGTGGCACCTAATATGCTTTGATGAATTACTCATTAAGTGCGATGTAGGAAAAGCTTCTAAAAAGATTAATAATTCTATAATCAATAGAGAAATTCAGTCGTACTTGGCTTTTTTTAAACTCTGAAATCAGTAAGTCATAGAGATAATGGATCAGCTATTGCTCCCCTTCTTCATTCTGTACCCCCAGAAAGATCAGCTTTTTTTCTAAAGCTAATCTCTCACTTTTCCAGCATGTGGAGAAGGCCTTTCTTGCACCATGTGAAAAGGTCTGAGCTGATGCAGCATTGGCATCAGAGGTCCAAAAGGCTGGTGCTGGCTGCCAGCAGAAGTTGCTGGTGCTGGGCAGGATGCATGTACATGGGAGGCTCTTTGGGCAGGAGATCCCCAAGTAGGAGCCTCCAGCATTGGGCTGAGGGCATTGCAGCATGGTCCAGACCCTTTCTCACCACCTGTAAGCTTCAGGAGCTGCCAGCTGTGGGGGCTATCAGGTAGGCTTTAACCTTCCCCTTCTACCTGTGGGATGCTTTTAGAGCCTCGTATTTCAAGTGTTGCCCAAGCTGCAGTTGACTGCCGGTTGTGAGGTTCAGCAAACCTTGTGGGATGGGCTCAGAACTAAGAGAGTAAAAAGGTAAAAAGGAAGTTTCGTTTCTGTTAAATTCAGGGTTTAATAAATAACTGCAAGAGACGTCTGGAGGTTATAAAACAGACAAGTGTACAAGTGCTTTAAATTTGTTATGATTTTGAATCCACTCTCGTGATGCTTTGGGGCGTGATTCATGAGTTTTGAATGCTGGAGTCTGACAGCACTATTATACCACTGGGTGCTAAACTGGAAAGTAAAACTGATCACCAGGATCCGCCTGTATTACTGTATTTCTTGTCACGGGGGCAGATTTTTGTTGTGTCTAGCAAAGCAGTGCATGCTTTTGCTTATTCCTTCCTGACTGGTACCCACAGAGCTTCCAGCAGTACCAGCCTCAGATTTTGGGTGCCTTAGGTAGCATTTGGCTAGTTCTTCTATTGCGTGGAAGTTTTCTGTAAAATGTAAAATATGCCTGCTTTGTTTCCCTTACAGATGCTCTTAGGAACATAGACACATAATTTTGGTTAAAATGTGGTTTATTTGCCCATTTCCCAGCCCTACCCTCACGTGTGCGTGTATGTGTGTGTCAAATGTGGCTTCCATCATACCAGGACAGATCTTGAAGCCTTTGTGCAGCCCAGACCCCACCCTGCCCAGGCAAGGTTGGCCTCACTGAGGGCTACTGAAAATCCCTGGTGAGTCTCTGATTCTTTGGTATAAAAGCTAAACCAGGCTGATCACAGCCATCCTTAGATTGAGAGTGAAAACAAGCTAAAGTTTAGATCTCAGTCTTCTGGAAATCGCTGTGGCTCTGCTGTTTCCTGTGCTGATTCCCAGCAGCCAGGGAATTGACTCCTAAGTGTTTGCAGAGCAAGACGTGCAGGGCTTCTCAGTTTGTATATGGGAGGGATGAAAGAAATCAAAACTTGGGAGCTTTGGTGTGATAGGATGGGACTCACTTAGTCTGGGCACCTAGTCAAGAGCCCCAGTTAAATACCTGCCATGGTGCTGTCATCACACTACAGTGAGGAACCTTTCCCATTAGCCCTCTACAGCCACAACCGCTGTGGGAGAAATTGCATTTTGTGGATTTGTTGAGCTAAATAAGGCAGAGGGTAGAGCAGGTAGGAAAATGACTCCATGTTAATTGGCTGTCATGCACAATAATACCATCCAACGTGCCATGCTGGTGTTCATATGGGAGGATCATGTTTTATTAAAACCTGCTACTTGTTGTCACTCACTTGCTCTACTGCCCTATTCACTGTCTACAAAAATAGCATGCCCTGTGGTGGTGTCTTATTATGATTAAACAGATAAAAACAAGTTTAAGGTTTAAACACATCCAGGACACCCAGGACAAGATCTGACTTCTTTATGGAACGTGAAGTTATCTTTTCTGTTGCTTTACTAGACTTGTTTTGTTTGTTTTTTAATTCATTAAGCTTTGATGTGATCTATAGTTTTGCATTACAGGCTGGCACCTCAGGAATTCGTGTGACTATTTTCTGATTATTTTTTTTATTATTCACAGGACAATACTTACTAGCTTTGAAAAAAGAATTTTGGTAAGGCAGCCCTATTCTCTTTCAGTGATTTAAGTAATAATTCTATGTTGTTTGTTGCAGTTTTCATACATCAGGACTGTTTCTTATTAGCACTGAAGAATTATGCACCCTGATAAAAACTATAGGATTTTATTCATGTGATGGTGTTTAGAGCAGGAGCTTAATTTTATTTATATGTATGTGTCTATATTTAGCCATTTTTCTCTTTAAATAAAATCTGTACATGGAGATAAGGGAAAACACTTATCCCTCCTGTATTTCTGCTTCCTCTGCATTCTTTTGTGACTTTGAATTCCTCTTCAGTGATGCTAATATGTGGCATTTCATCTGAAATGAGGGGCATATGAGTGCACAGGAGCCTGATGGAGCACGATGTGGCATCACTGGTGGAAAAATCTGAGGGCAGTACTTAGAGGCAGCAAAGTGAACATCATACTATAAGCATTACTCCAGGTAGAATGGTGTTGTGTGAAACTCCTAGGCTCAGTCCAGAATTACTTTTTCCTGTCCTTGTTCATGTATTGAATAAAGACAGGACAGTCAGAGCTGTAACCAGTAGAGAGGAAGCCATGGTCCCCAATCCATGATGCTCATGAGCAGTGAGCTGTTGCCAACAGTGGCAACTACAGGTACATCTGTGCTGTGTAATGAGGTATGTGGAGAGATCCACATTAGGAAGAAATTCTTCAGTACGAGGGTGGTAAGACACTGGAACAGGTTACCCAGGGAAGTTGTACAAGCCCCATCCCTGGAAGTGTTCAAGGGCAGGTTGGATGGGGCCCTGAGCAACCTGGTCTAGTGGGAGGTGTCCCTGCCCAAGCAGGGGGGTTCAAACTAGATGATCTTTAAGGTCCCTTCCAACCCAAAGCATTCTCTGGAAATCTATATGGAAATCCTTTGTCTCGTTGTCATTGTAGTTGCACCAACGTAAATTTTGACCTGAGCTAGTGAATTCTGCTGCAAGGCAAAAATGATGAGCCAAGCTGAGGCAGTTTTGCTTTCAGCATTGCTACTCTTCTCTGAAGATTGTTCAAATGGGACACATAGCTGTGCATTTTGATCCATGTCAAGCATGGTCTAAATGTGGTATCCAAACGTGGCACCGCATTACTTTAGGCAGTTACAGCCACCTGAAATATGAAGTATTTTTGTCTGGACATGCCAGAATCTGGGCGTAATTTTACACAGGCTTTTCACACATGTAGCTTGAAAGATGCAGCTGGTACTTACTGTAATTTCCATGACACGTGCACCAGTCAGATTGCTTTTGTTCTTTTTTTTCAAGAGAGTATTACAGCATCTGAACATTCTGCTTCAGTTCTGCTCCAGGGTAGAGATGATGGTTCCCAGTGGTCACAGGTGGACGTGAAGTAACAAGCAAAGTTTGGTTAGTCAGCTGTGGAAAAAAGTATGATAGAACTCTGAGGGACTAAATGTCTTGAGACATGCCATGTGGCTCTCTCTATTGATAAGGAAAATGAAAGCCATTGTGGAGGAACTAAGCTGATGACAAAATGGGTGCAACAGTAAATACAACCCACAGATCTGCTACTCAGTCTCTGTATAGAAACCTCTCTGGGATGCTGCTGAAGTGGATTGAAGTCAGTAGAAAAATAGTCATTGACCTCCATAGCCTTCAGTGTGCAGTGTGTGAAGAGACAGCAACTTAAGCCACCCAGAAACTGGAGCCTTAATATAACCTCTAACAAAGTGAACAGAGATGGGATATGTTTTCAAGGTGCCACCATTCTCTCTCAAAACTGTAGACTCAGCTCTTCACAGTTGTGGGTACAACCATGGCTCTCAACTTAACTTCCATTTTTTCAGACTCTGGGGAACATTTGCCTGGAGGAGTATGAAGTCTTCCAATCCATATTAGTAGTCAGATACAAGGAAAGCAGAAGTGTGCAGAAATGTGAAGTTTTACCAGTTGATGGAATCCATATACGGCCACTGAATGTTAAAAATACTCCATTTCCTATGAAGTTCACATCTATATGTGGAACCCACATTTGTTCAGATGTATCTGGTTGTTCTGTTCTGTGCAGGAACCCAAACTGTTGCATTGGTAAGACACTGATTTTGCTAATTAGTAAATCAAGAATTTCTGCTGCAAGGGCATTTTAAAGCAAAAGTAAATGCAAGAAGAAAAAACTCCTTATTAAACTAAAATGTGGTACAACAGCTCACCACATCCTGCTACCATGGCATCTGCTGTTTAGCAAAGGAAAGGTTCCTCTTTCAGACTCCTTGACAGGTAGGGAGGTCACGTGTTACCTGCGTTTCTCAGCATTATTACTTTTTTTTTGTTTTCTGTCAGTGGAAAAGCTGAACATCACGATGGAAAGTGCCAGTTGAGGGAAGGCATTGTGGGGAGCCGTAGGTGTTAGCTATAAAAGCAACAGTGGCCCCCCTCCCCAAAGCCAGCAGAAAAACAGTGAACAAATCTGATGACAAAGGAGCTGTAAATCATTGTACTCAGCTGTTTGATCTGATAGGGATCAGTCTGTTGCTTTAAGGGAAATGTACTAATCTAGGCATTGAAAATTAAGCATCTTGCATGCTACTGCAGTTTTGCTGCTAAGGCCTCCATCAAGCCAGCAAATTCTTTGAGTCTTGTCTGTCCTGTCTATAAAACAGGGGGGTTTTTTTGAATACTCGGGTTAATTTGCTTTAAAAAATAGTGTAGAGTCTTTGCAACCTTTCTCTGAACAATGCTATGGTCATTCAAAACACAACTGCTCCTGGAATGGTACTACAGATGTGAATGGAAGCATATCCAAGCAGCAGCAGAATCAAAGACCAGCATTTGCTTTAGGAATGAAACTCAAACCCAGGCCAAAGTACTTCTAGCAGTGAATACCTCTGTTCTGTGGAGCACACACAATTCTCTTGCAGTAACAGGTTTGTAAGCCAAAACTTGTGCATTCAAGACAGCAGCCGGCTGACTCTCCTCAATAATAAAAAAATGAGCAGTATATCTTACCTCTCCAGGGAGTTTTGCAGTGGTCCTGCAGGACCAAGTGGAGTCCTGTAGATGCCAAGGGGAAGAAGTGTGATGAATGATAATGTAGATGCTGAACAGGGAACAGTCAGCTAATTCACACAACACATTAATTAAATTATCAAGAAACAAATTTAAAAGAAAAACACAAAAAAACCTCAAAAACCCAGACCTTTTTCAGCTAGCATATCCTTAAACTGTGGAACATGTTGCTGCAGGAAGCCATGAAGGCCAAAAACAGGTTCAGAAGGTTGTTAGAAAACTTTCTAGAGAAACAAGGATGCCTGGTTCCTGTTCTCTTTCCCAAGGAGTTGACTACTGGCCATTGTAGTAGATGCTAAACTGGTATGGACAGACATACAGGACACTTCAGCAAAGCCATACTTCAATAACAGAATTTTTGTTTTGCTATTGGGAAGGACAATCTTGGGTCAACAACAAGAATATTTGATGTTTTCATGCCAAAAGAAAAAAAATATCAATTTTGACTTACACAAAACATTCTGAAGCATTCCATTAGATTGAAAAGAAACATTTCCTAACATGCAAAACATGTTGATATGTTTCGAAGTATTAAAAGAAGCAAATTTTCTAGAAATTTGAAATAAAAGATGTTGATGCTAAAGACATTTGAAACTATTTAAGCTTGCTGTCAGCACACTTCCCCTTTCAGCTTTCATGTTTAGTGCTCCCTGCTAGCAACCTGGCTCTACAGGATTGTCTGCTCAAACGGATCATATATTTCCCCACGTGGGCCTTGTGATTGCACCCTTTCTGTAGGTTTTTTCCACTGTGTTATTGGGAATTTTGGCTATTCTGGCCCCATTTGATTGTGAGATCTGGTGGCAGTGGGTGTGCTGTGGTTGAGGTTCGGTTAATGAGTCCATGCTGACATTGTGTAGTGGCTGTTGTTGAACAGCTCTTAAATGGTGTTACATGAGGACACCAGGCTTGACTGCCACTCACCAAGGTAGCAGCAGCCCACTTCTATTAAGAAAGGAACATATAATAAAGATGAGCAATAAAGCTGAAGGTCTTGTCTCTGTCCTGTTGGAGTCGATAACAAAATTATGAGTGATTTCAGCTGGGAACAGATTGGTTTGGCTGCTGCGTGCTGGAGACAGCGTGACCGAAGGACCGCAGTGGTCTCATGGGCTGAGCCTGGTGGTCTCCCAGCTGAAAGGAAAAGTCACATAATCTTCAGGGTAAGCACCTGAATGACACAGGATTCAGCTGAGGTTACCTAGTGTGGCTGGAAAGGACAGTCTCTGAGTGCCTAAGCCAGTTTTCAAGACTGACCTTTGGCTCTTAGACCCTCATGTCATCAAGTCACTTCTGAAATGCTGAACAACTAAATGCTTTAACAGGGGAAAGCAGGGGCTGGCAGTCTGGAGGATGTAGCTTCTGAAAGTTTTACTGAATAAACCAAGCAGGAGTATTTCAGTGTGTGCTATAGCATTAGTCTGAGATTCAAATCTGAGTGCTAATTCTGACTGAGATGGGGAGCTTCTCAGCTTTTCCACCTCTCTGTGAAATACATTTAAAGAAGTGCTGTGAAGATAAGTTATTTAATGTTTCTAAGCACTACCTGTACAAAGACTGAGGATTGCCGTGGGTAGTATCTTAATTTTTTGTGTAACAGAAACTTTGAGAGAAAGCCAGCAAAACTGTGACACTATCTGGCCCATATGAGGATTTCTTTTCATTGTTGTGCTCGGTACCAACCAAGATACCACTCTGTGTTTTGCTGTACACTGAATGCTGCTTTGAGAAGTTTATCAAAGAAACTGTATTTACAAAAGCATAATGGAAAAATCATCTCCCAGAAGTGTACTGTTTGAACTCAAGGCAGAGGCTTGGTCCTAAGAGCTGTCGGGAGTCCTGCAGCATGTAAATGGGGTAGCACTTTCTGCTGCCTTCAAATGCATGCAGAGCAGCCTTTGTGACAGAGCAGGGCTTGCTGCTTGAATTTGTTGCTGCTGTTTGGTAATACTGAGGTGAACTCCACAGCACTCTCTCTCAAAAGTACTGCTTTGTCTTCCCATCTCATTTTCATACTACTCTTAGGTTGCTGCCATAAATAGGTAATCACAAATAAAACTGGTATTTCCTTTCTGAAGTGTGGTGTGAGTACCCATTGGTAGAAGACGTTTTGGTGGCCAGGACCTGTGACACAAATCCTGACTGATTCATGTGCTGCAATTACTAAGTGGGCAATAGGTCTGCAGAAAAACAAACAAAAAACCAAAACAAAAATTAAAACAAAACAAGCGCATCACCCCAACTAATTGCTTCAGGAGTTGGTTTTAGACAGGCTTGGTCTTTTCCAGTAAACATGTGAATTTTCCTGGATGACTCTGAACTACAGCCCACAAGGAAAAGAAAACACAGGCTTTTCTGTGGTGCTTCCATGACGTGAGCCTGTGTTTCCCACTCCCAGCAATGTTAGGGAAGCTCAGAAGCAGTGATAGCCCTACTGATGGCATTTTGTGTATCTTCATGTAAATCTCTTGGTGGCAGTCACTGCAGGGAGGTAGGGTGGAAATAAGAGGGATGTTGTATAGTCCACTGTAGATGGCCTTTGCCAGGTTCAGTCATTTCCTGTCCACCTGCCAAAAATCACAGGCTGATTAATGGACATAATTGGAGTGTGGGAAACGATTGCTTGATGATCAGCAAGGGAGGGAGAAAAGAGTGAAAGAAGACTCGTGAATAAAGAAAACAACACTTCTACCAGTGGAGATGCAGCCTGACTGTCTGATGCTGAGGTAGCAGTGGACCTTGTTTATCTTTTCTCTGACTCCTGTCAAGGTTTTTAACGTGCTCATCCCTCCCATACATCAGTGCAGATAGGAGTGAAGACTGTGTGTCCAGTGTGTTGGTCACCACCAAAGGAGGGTATAGATTTCTGTGTGTTAGCAGCTCCAGGAAAGGCAGCAAGTGCACAACAGTTTCTTCTCTTCTTTATTGTTTGTTTTGTTTTGTTTTCCTGGTATCATCCCTCAGTGGAAAAAAATCAGCACATGAAGTCATATAGTCTGTATCTTGGCATCACAACTGAATATACCCAGGTTGAGTGTCTGGCAACTTTCTGCCTATCATGGCTAACATACTTTCCAAACAGCTCTTTTTATGGAAAGGGTAGATTATTCTAAGATTTCCTGTTGTTCTCTTTGCTTGACCTTTCCAAGCCAATTCCAGAGCAAATTAAGTGTTTTTATCTGTAACTGATTTGAAATGTTAAATATGTTTGATGCGATCAAGGATCCAGGATGCTGCTGTTGTTGTGATGTCTCGTTTTACACAGTATTTAGCATGTTGATAACCTTGGTTAATTGTGTTGTTTTGGAATGTGATCAGCCTGTACTAGCTATTTCATGATGTTACGCTTACTCTTCACTGAAGCTGAACTGATGCAAGTCTGGGGGGCCTGCATACTGAAAAGACCTGCAGCAGTGGGATGCTCATTGATTCCTTTTCTCTTGTCTTCTTTCTTTGCAGTAAATGAAATCATAAGGAATGACCTTTCCAGTACCAGTGTCCATTCATAGCTTTCAATACTGGCCAAGTATGAAATCCACACACGCTTCTGACTTAGCTGGTGTGTCATCTTGAATAGAGAGATACCAAATAAACTGAAGACATTGCCTGGTACCACTCTGATCTTCCACCTTACTGAATGTCAGGAACTGAAGATTTACCTCTTGCTTACAAAGAAGTAGCTTCTCAACTTCAACTGATGGAACAACGTCTTTAAAGAAAATCATCTCAAAAGGAAGAGGAGGGAGTACGCTCTGAGATGGCACATTTCATGGGACAATACTAGGAAACTCGGCAAAATTTGACTGCTTCTTCCCAGTGCTGATCTTTTTGGCAAGGCACCGCTGGGGTGCAGCCCTGGAAGTGCCTTATTTTACCAAGTTGTGGCATCAGGGCATTTTTAATAAGCTTTGAATTTGCTACCATTGAAAGTGTTGGTAGGTGCAGAACCTCTAGAGCTTGCATTCTGCAGAGTGATACTAGAAAAAAGCATAGGACTCTGCAGCAAAGTAGGGAGAGCAAGCCCTACTCCAGTAAGATGCATTTATGAGTTTATTCAGCTTTTCCTCTGCTGTAATGTACAGCCTGTTGCCTTATTCTCAGTGCATTTCAAAAGCCTCCTGATTAGTCATCATCTCAGTTTTCTTTTGTGTATTGTCTTTATTATGTGCTAAGGAATCATAGGGTTGTTAGTAGTAGCATGTTAAGATTTTTATTTTAATCTGGCTTCAGTCATAGCACAAGTGAGTTAAATAGCACAGAATAAAAAAGGTTGATGGACAAAAAATTGAAATCTATCTATTACGTGATAGATGAATGTGTATGCATGTACATACATACTAGTATATATGCATATATTTATATATGACAAAAAATACAGATGATTGCCTATTGAGGGCACTGAATTTAGCAATAATTTCAATTTCTGAGAATGCATTTCAGATCCACAACAAATATTTCAGCTACTTCTTTTGAGGATTTGTTGCACCTAAGACAGGTATGCATTTTCTTTCCTCATGCAGTTAAGCAGGCACTTTAGATAGGCAAGAAGGATGCATACATGTTATTTACCAAATGACAAAATACGAGTTACAGTAACTGTAAATACCATTATGGAAGAGTGTAAAATATTTGTTCAGTTATATTGTTATTATTCCGCAGAAGCCTTATAACTCTTTGCTACATGTATGAAAAAGAGTATTACCAAAACCCACAAAGGTTTAATATGCAGCGCTGTATAGTGTTGTTTTCGTATTAGCTTATGTTTCTGGAGCTACTGGTAGGCATGTAGTGTAGTCTTTTAACATTGTATTTTTTACAATCAACTGCTTATAGGACTAGAAACAACCTATTACTTCATGTAACCAAAACAAACCAACCCTAAAAACAAAACAAAAATAAAATAGCATGACTTAAAAATGTTTAATATTAATACTGTGCCTTAGGAATCTGTGCCCCCTTCTGGAAATACACCTGAACTACACCTCCGTGCTGGGGTGGCTCAACCCTAATGCAATGAAAATCGAACAGGTTTCACAAAAGGGTGAAATCCTCCTAAGCGTTTAAAAACATTGTTCTGTGTAATTATGTCTTACTTTATTTAGGAAAAAAAATGAAAGCCATATTTGTCACATTTGCACATTACTGTGAAGACATGAGAATATAATATGGCTATATGTACATAATATGCTGTTATTGGTCATTATAATAGTCTGTTATTCCTCACCTGTTTAATCCCAGTTATTTACCCTGTATTTAGCATTATAGACGTTGCATGAAACATTTCTTATAGACTGCCATATGAAAAGTTAAAAAGCTTGACAGATGTCAGCTTGACTTGTAGCTAGAATATAGATCAAATAAAGCATAATGTTTTTGCTGGAAGCTAGAGTGGTTCGTTTTATGTTATCTTGACAACTCTTCCTTTCTTATATAAAATAAGCATTTTTACATTATATGCATATATAAAAATATATATCTCCATGTCTTCTCTTGTAAGCTGTTTCCTGCATTCTGCTATTGTAACCATCTTACTATGGAAGTGAAGTCTCTTGTCAACAGACTCTTCTTTATTCCCCCTCCCCTGCGTTTAAAGAAATTGCTGCCAAGTAGAGAAATGTATATAATTCTCAGATTTTATTCTCTCAGTATTTCAGAAATGTCAACAAAGTGTGTGCACGAGCAATCTCAGGTTATGAAAAAGCATTTCTTTATTCATATATATACATATCCTGGGCAAGGCTTTACAGATACATACACCCAGACATACACACCCTCCACATGTCCACATTTCTGCAGTAATTCTAGCAAGGTTTTCAGCCCTCTGATTTGGATATGTTGCACCTTCTTCATCCTTAATTTTATTTTCTCTTTAAGCTATTTTGGAAAAAAACAGCAACAACAACCTGTTACTTTTTGGCCTGAATAATGGAAGGTGATGCATCTCTTGTATATGTATTCTTAAAATAAAAAGGAAAGCAGAAGGATTTCCCATATGAGGCTGCTATCTTGTTTTTGTATGTGTGTTATGGTTGTTGCTGTCAGGTCACAAAAATGGTTTTCATCAACCCTTTTTGAAAACCAAGCAAAACCAAAATGCCATGACGCTCTAAACTTAGAGCATAGTCCTTGCAAGGTATGTTCAAAAAGGCTTTTGTCAAGGATGCATTTATCTATTAAAAATAGTCCTCTATATGAATTTTAAGTAGTGAAACAAACTACTTTATTAATCTTGCGACAAAGTACTTGCACCTGTATATATTGCTTGGTTTCTTTTGTTCTTCCTGAACTGCTTCTGACATGCATGGGTTGCTACAGGTAGGCTTTGGATCTGTGGTCTTGTGTGTGGTAGATACAAGAGACATTTTTGTGCCTTTCGTAGCCCTTCAAGGGGAGGGCTGCCCACAGCCTGGCAGAAGGGGATGGCTTGCCATGAGCTGCCTGTATGTGATGCATTTGAATGGTGGGTCTGATCTATATGGTGGGTCCTACTCCCTGAATCCCCCGGCTGCTCTACCCCGAAGGAGGAGGGGCAGCAGGAGTGTGTCAGCTTAATCAAAGCAGGGCTGAGCACAGGTTTGGGTCTCAGCAGGTGGTGCATTTGTATGTACCAACATGTGACACCTGATAGGCCAAATCATACAGAAAAGCTGGGAAAAACTTGAGCTTCAATTTTCTAGACCAAAGGCAAGTTATGAAGAATACAAGCACAACAACATGCCTACCACAGCATCCTGATTTAGGTAAGCACATTTAAAAAATTAATCAAGAAGAAGGAGACACAAATATGTATTTCAGCCTTTGTTGAATGAAGACCTTTCTCTGCCTTGGGTTTCTTTTTCTGTGAGCAGAGGATGACACATCTTGCCCAGTGTCACAGCTGGCTTCTCTGGCACTGCTACCAAAACCCTTGCAGTTTAAGGACAGGCAGATCCTCCAAGCCCATGAAAACCCAGATAGGGCCCTGCTTTGCAGTGGTCAGGCAAAATGCTCTTTCTGTGCTTCCCTGTCTGGAGAGTGGAAATAGTGATATTTACTCCTCATGTGCACAGCATGAGCCATATTGTTGGTGAGGTTCCTGGAAAAAGGAAGTAGCTGAAAACTCAGTCACAAATTCCCTCTGTCTCCCAGAGACTGTGGCATCATTTTGTACCAAAGCAAAATGCCTGATAAGAAACTGAATTCATTCAAGCAACATCATTGTACTACCTGGCTTCCTCCAAGCTTCCTTTTCCTCTTATTTCCACACATTCCCTCCTCAAAGCACAGCAGACACAAGCAGAGCTATATTAACCACATCTCGACCAGACCTCTTTAGGTAAACTTTGTAAAATTCTATCAAAGTCCTTTATCAGACTCCTAGCTGACTCCTTTCATTCATAACCAAAGCAGAAGGTGAATGACTTGCTGGAGTCATGCCTTTGAGATTTTTCCTTTCCAGATGAAAATAGCACATTTCAAGGTGTTAAATTTCTTGGACAGAGCTACACTGCTTTGAAGGTGAGCTTTCCTTCACCAGATGTGTAATTTTCATCACTGTAAATCTATTGAATTTATCTCAGTAAAAATAAAATAAAATCCCTCTAATCAATTCTATTACAGAGGAGTGTTAAGATCAATGGCATAAGATCTTGGTTCCTGTAGCTCTTTATTAAACAAATGGTCTAATTTTATGTCATAAGCAGTGATTGGACTGTTCATCAAACCAAAGGGAGTCCCATCTTCTCCATGTTTGCACATGCTTGTCTAATATGGAGGGCAAGTGTTTGCCTGTTTTAATTTGCCCATATTGTTTCCTCTTTCTCAGCAAGTTTATGTTTTTCTTCTTTGAGCCTCTTTCAAAAAAAAATAAAAATAAAAAAAAAATTCCACTTCTTTTCAGGTAGACAAATAATTTGTTCAAAGCAGATCAGTTACAGATTCTTATACTGTTGGCTTTAATTACAAGCCATTCTTGATTCCAAAACCAGCGCTTTTTTTACCAATCTGGCTGTGTTTTCAGGATTTAAGGCAACTGCTAGTATACCTGGCACTGGCTGTTGCCCATAGGCACATCAGCTTTTGTCATTTAAATTGAAAAGTTTCTGACTGTAGTGCTTCCTTAGCTACTCACAGGGACAGGCAAGCCACAAGCTACTCTTTGCAGATGTGGCATATGCATTTTCGTTTTAGAAAATCCCTTTTTTTTTTTCATTAGCTCAGGGAGAGAATTTCCAAAAATACCGACAGCATCAGTTTCCAGCACCTCTTCTCAATTAGTTTCCCACCCACAGCTCCTGTACCCTGCCTGTTCCCAGCGTTTTTGAAAAACCCCTTTTTTTTTTTTCATTAGCTCAGGGAGAGAATTTCCAAAAATACCGACAGCATCAGTTTCCAGCACCTCTTCTCAATTAGTTTCCCACCCACAGCTCCTGTACCCTGCCTGTTCCCAGCACTGCTGACCAAGGGCTTCTGGGTCAAAAATAACATGGATCAAACGCTGGCAGTAGTTATCAGTGTCAGAGCTGTCCTAGCCCAGGGCTTACACTCAGTCTGATGGCCAGTTCACTGACTTCACTCATCCACAGCTGCTTCAGTGGGAGCAGTTGCCCAGTCAGGCATCCATGCACTGTACCCATCTGTCTCAGGCATCTCCCTCAGCCATCACTCCCCCTGTCTGGATGGGGGGTGCCCTGTACGTGCTACTGGGGCCACCCATCTGCCCATGATGCTGGAGGTGTTTGTAAGTAAACCCTTGGCACCCAAATCCAGTGTGGGTTTTCCTCTGTTGACATCACTCTCTTTGCTTCTCCACATCAGTTTTGGTCAGATCCAGGACTATCCCTCACCCTCAGACTGGCTGGAATGGGGGCACAGAGATTCAGCAACTGGGAGGTTGGTTGTCTGACACACTGAGAGGTCCCAGAAGAACAGACTCTGCATTTTCAGATGCATTTTTAGGCCTTGCAGTCATGACATTTGCAAACCCTCTTCTGGGGTACAAAATCTCCAAGAACAGCTGTGGTGAGGGGTCCTGAAATTCAATGCAGTGTTGTTCCCATCCAGCCAGGAGACGTTTCAGTGACACCAGTTTCATGGTACTGGGGGAGAGCAGAGACCTCTGAGCTTCACTGGGAAATATTTCAGTGCTTGGCAGGAATTCTTTAACTGCAAGTTTTGGGGGTTTCCTGGTCTTACTTATTTTGGTTTTAAATAGGAAAAATTACATTTCCTTCAAGATGAAATCTTTTGCTCCACTTACTTTATTGTTTTTATAATTTTCTGCTTAGAGAACACAAACCACATATTATTCTGGGTCAGGTTGATCCAAACTTTACCTTCTTTCCTCCTCACCCTCCAAATCTCTGGGGTGGGCTGCTTTCCCAGAGGATGGCTCCCCCCTACACCCAAGCAGAGCTGCTGTCTCTGGCCAATTTTTTGAATGGTTTCTTTGCAGGAAGCTCTTCCTTGTTCTTTCCTGCTTTCCTGGGCCCCTTCCAGGGCTCCTGCCTGGGCTGAGCTGATCCAGCCCACTGCTCCAATCTCTTCTTTTTACCATAAACTTCTTGTCTCTTCTATCCTATAAAACAGCCTGGCCCTAGTCAGATGATGACACTAAATTGAGCACACACCTTTTGGCATATTGTATAAGTCACTCCTGGGTTTTTTCACCTGCCCAATCACAGGCAGCCACTCCTCTGGTTTTTAACTCCATCTGCCCCACTGGCACACCAGGGTGGCTCCCATCCAGAGGCAAGCATAAGGCTGAGGTGCCAGCTGCAGAGGGGCTGAGCCTCTTGCTCTAACCCACAGGAATTGCCAGTCAGACTCATTAAAGCAAATTTCTAGTGGTTTCTCCATCCAGCAGCATGGGAGGCACAGGGGTGACAGGGCTCCAGGGCCAACGCTGCACAAGTGCGTGGGAGGGAGTGAACTCTGCCTGACTCCTGAGATGAGTCTGCACTGGTGGGTGTATGGAAATTTGTCTTCTTCTCTCTAATTTTCCAAATGAACAGTGTGGTCTGGACAGAGAAGCCTTTGGGGAGGGGGGGGGGGGGAACTCAGCACCATTTCCCCTTCCCTCCTTGTCTTCAGGAGCAAAAGCATCCTTTCAGCAATGTAGTGCCCCTGGGCAGCAAGAGGCACTGGGTGTTTTCAGGCTTCTCTGGTGCAGCTGCTCACATGACTCCAGCTGACCTCAGCTACACAAATAACCACCCAAGCACCCTACATAAAGACACAGAATGGTGTAGGAGTTTCTGGTTCCCTTTTCCCTGCGCTGCACGTGTCCATCGACGCTTTAGAAAGCCGCCTTCAAGGGCGGTGAACAAGATCTGAAAACTCTCAGTTTAGAAGGTTGGTAATTTCAGGGTTTAACCTATAGAATGCAAAGACTTAGCTGCACACTGGAGGGACAAACTGGAGCTGGCTGCTGCTTTCCTTGGAGCACTACAGTGGTGAAGTACCTGGCCCATACCCAGGGCCACCTTCATTGCAGATGATCACTTGAACCTCAAGGGTCAGTACTTGGCCCGGTGCTATTTAACATCTTTGTCAGCGACATGGACAGTGGGGTTGAGTAAGCCTTCAGCTAGTTTGCTGATGACACCAAGCTGTGTGGTGTGGTCGACATGCTGGAGGGAAGAGAGGCCATCCAGAGGGACCTTGACAGGATTGAGAGGTGGGCCCATGCCAACCTCATGAAGTTCAACAAGGCCAAGTGCAAGGTCCTGTACCTGGGTTGGGGGAACCCCAGGCACAAATACAGGCTGAGGGGAGAATGGATAGAGAGCAGTCCTGAGAAGAAGGACTTGGATGCTGGTGGATGAGAAGCTCAACATGAACCGGCAGTGCACCTGCAGCCCAGAGGGCCAACTGTGTCCTGGGTTGCATCAAAAGCAGTGTGGCCAACAGGTCAAGGGAGGTGATTCTGCCCCTCTACTCTGCTCTCATGAGACCCCATCTGGCGTACTGTGTCCAGTTCTGGAGCCTCCAACACAGGAAGGTCATGGAGCTTTTGGAGCAAGTCCAACCAGAGGAGAGTCAAAAAGATGATCCGAGGGCTGGAGCACCTCTCCTGTGAACACAGGCTGAGAGAGTTGGGGTTGTTCAGCCTGGAGAGAAGGCTTCTGGGACCACTCACAGCAGCTTGTAGTGATAGGACAAGGGGTAGTGGTTTTAAGTTGGAAGAAGGGAGATTTACATTAGACATCAGGAGGAATTTTTTCCCTGTGAGAGTGGTGAGACATTGAAAGAAGTTGCCCGTGGAAGTTGTGGATGGCCCCCCTCCCTGGCAGTGTTCAAGGGCAAGCTGGATGGGGCTTTGGGCATCCTGATCTAGTGGGAGAAGTCCCTGCCTATAAGGAGGGGTTTTGATCTAGATGATCTTTAAGGTCCCTTCCAACCTAAACCATTCTATGTTTCTATGATTCTGTGATCATTCAATAGCAACAAACACCTTGCTTTGATATAAGCTAGCAGGCACCAGAGCCCTCTAGCAATGCTCACAGGCAAAGGGTACCAGTGCATCTCTCACAGTCATCCCAGCTTGCAGGGAGAGATGCTGCCTTTAACAGAGTAATCCCTTGGTCTTGCCGCCAGCCACCAACAGCACCAGGAACCACTGCATTAGTAGGTTGTATTGGTGCACCACATTTGTGATTCACATGTATGTGGCTTGTCTGAACTTACAGGCATAAATAGTCAAGCAAAGTAACTTCTTATGTAACACAATGTGGCCCTGAAATGTTTGTGCAGAAGTGTGCACATTTCTGGTGACTCAAGTGCACTCTTTGATCTCTAAAGCACTGGTCAAGCGCCACGATAGCACATCACTTATCACTGCTCCCTCCTGGTCCAGGAGTTGACCTAAAACCCCAGCATTTCCTTTCTTCACAGCCAGGCTTGGGAAGTGCAGAACAACAGGCACTCCACGCTCTGGCTGCTGACGCAGGTCAGTCCCCATGCAGACTGCAGCCCTGTCTTGCAGAGCGTCACTCCCACCAGCTCTGCTGGCTGATGGAAAACACAGAGCGGCCCTTCCTTTCTGGGCGGATCTTTATCAGCTTCATGTGTCTGAACCACTCAGGTTGAAAGGAGGCACTGAGGCAGCCTGACCCTGGGGTTTGTGGTTTTACACGCTAACGCTTTATTCAGATTCTTGTGGCTACCTAGGTCATGTGTCCTCAGTTCTGAGGGCACTTCTCAGAAGAGAACCAGCTTTTGCCTCCCAGTGCAGGGGACCTCTCCTGCCACTGGCTCTCACAGACACGCTACTGAGTGCTGCTGAGCTGACACAGAAGCACCGTGGTCCCAGCAGCTGGAATGCTGCTTGGTCAAAAGCCCTTGGAATTTTCTTATCCAACATATCAAGATTTTAGTATCTATGAGCCTTTCTCTAGTCTGCTTGGAAGGGCTGGCTGCACATAAAGACTGGCAATTACAAAACCCACTGGGTCTCACCACGCAGCACTGAACTGTCCTATGTGAAGGCACTAAATATCTTTGTTTCTAGAACCTTTCATGCTTCACAGATGTTTCAAAACCAGTATGAGGAACGAGTTTAAGTCTGGGTGATCACACATGCAGTTAATCTGGACCGTTACGCAGCTAGAAGGTAAACCCCGTCATTGCCTGGGGATCCTCTTTCCTCCTGTCTTCTCCCACTATGGCTGTCTATAGCTTGGCATGTAGACATACTTCTGCAAGGCACCATGTCAACAGCTTCTCTAGTTCACTGGCTGGGCTGTCAGCACAGACCCTGGGCAACCACAAAGTGCAAGGAGGGTTTGGACTTCAGGGGGTCCTATGTGCTGTGGACATTGAAACCGGACCTGCAGGTCAGCACAGTGCTGCTTTTTTATTTTTGGGCTCCCACTTGCTTTGCAGCTTACTGAGTGTGGAAGCCTTAGAGGTCCAGGCCTATATGCAGAAATCTTCTCTATTGGATGCCGTTTCTCAGCACTGACCTTCCACACCAGGATGGGAAAAGAGCAGTGCTTTTCAGCCCTGTTTTCCGAGTATCCACTTGATGTTACTCAATGGAGTTCAGTCAGTGCTCTTTAATAAGTGAAACCATGCATTGCCATGTTCTGTCTTATAATACAAGTTGCCACTGGGGCCAGTATCAATACTATTTTCTGCTGATGGGAATTTTACAGGTTGTTTTTTTTTTAAACTATAAGATTTTGCATGATAATGCCAAATGTTTAGGTACTGTGGGATTTTTTTTTCTGTTATTTTTTTTTTTGGCCACAAAACTATTTTTTTTTTTTTCCAATTAGTTAAAGAGCTAGCCAAAAAAAACCCCAAACCTGAATTTTGGAGAAGAAAAAAAATAATCTCCTTTTTCAGCTGGCTCTATTGCTCACATCTTTTTTTGTTTTCTGCAGACCACAAATTTTGCCCAGTTAAAAACAACTGGACTGATTTTTATCTTCTATATGTAAAACTGTAGTTACTCCTGAATTATATCAGAATAAGTGAGATCAGAATGGGGCTCAAAATCCTGCTTCTTCAGACATTTATGATCAAAGTTATGTTGTGCAAGAAACAATGAGGGGCTAAAGGTAACAGAGGACTATTGGCTTATTGCAGTGCTACATGCACTGCACTTCAGCTGTCTTGCAGAAGAAAAATGCTCATGTGCCCCACTCCTATCCTGGCTCTTCAGAGAAGGTGAGGTCGCATCACTGTCATCCCAGCTCATTTCCAGGCTCCATCTGGCTGGGTAGTTGGGTCCATAGATGCTGATTATTGGTGCTGCGAGGCCCGTCAGCCACCTGTCCTGACCTGGGACATTTGGCTGAGCTCGTGGGTGGGAGGTCATACCTGCTTCCACCAGCCTCCCAGTCTGTTCCTCTTCCTTCAGCAAGGCACCTTCATACTGCAGGGAGCACAGTGATGGCAATCCCATAATTTCCTGTTTCTGGCTTCTGCTAATTTGACCCTGAGAGTGACAAATCTGGAGGGAGAGACACCCTGCCTGCACACCAGATCTCAGAGGAGTCTCTCTTTGGATGGTGCAAAGCACTGGGGGGTGTTTGCAAGTGGGGAAACCAGAAGTACTCAGTGAGAGACTTTGATACAGGCTGCAAGGTAGGCAAGAAACAATTGACAGCTGGGTAAACAGGCACTGAGTTAGTGAGACCTTACTGAACAGACCATCACCAGTGTGTTGGAGGTGTTCTCCAGCCAGTGAAACTCATTAGACTCAAGAAGACTTTCTGTTGCCCAAATGAGCCTAGCTGGTGAGGCCAAATCCCATCCTTCTGTGGTTGCAATATCCCAGACTGCATCCTGGAGGGGGCAGAGGAGGGTGAAGAAGAGATCTTGGTGCAGGGACAGTGCTCATGTTTGGAAAGATTTGAGCAAAAGTACTTAGTATAAATGATGCTGTCTCTGGTCTTACAGTATTGCAAATCAGACCAAATAACATACAGCAGGTATCCCTGCCCCTTGCTCCTGCACACATATGGGTGTACCTCCTTGGGGGCTGCATCTCCTTACCAGGAGGAATAGGGCCATTACTGGCTGCTGTCTTCTCCATCTGTCAAGATCACTGTGACAGAGAACCAGGCTTTACTCACAGATAGAATGATGATAGAAGATTGAAAGAATAGAAAGGAACATGTCTTGAAATGCATCTTGTTTTATTTTGGTTTAGTGTTGGTTTGTTGTTTTTTTCTCTTGTTGGTGTTTATCCATGAGGTTGGTTTTGCTCCTTAGTTTAGGAAGATATTCTTTGTTAAGTTTTAAATGTATCTTTTTTCAGTTATGCTGTGTAAAAATAGAAGTCAGAGCTGACTATCAACATTTATACACGAAGCAATTATTTTAGAAGGCCTGTAGCACAATCCTGACAATATATAGTTTCAAATGGAAATGGCAAAAGGAAGCTTCAGAAGGAGTTTTCTGTCCAGAGCTTTGGACCAGGGAATGCACCCTGGTTCCCAGATTTAACAGAAAAAGGGAGCAACAGCCTCCAACCAAGACACAATACCATCACCAACAAAAAGAGATTACATTCACACAAGGAGTTTTGCTCCACTTTAAATTGCCACCAGAGATTCATTTGTTTTAATACTTCTTTCTTGGCAAAACTATTGCTGTTCTGTTTTTGAACATGGGTACCTACACTGTCTGTCTGGTCCTGCAGTTTATGAGCTCAATAGCATGCACTCACTCTGCACCCTTCACTTAAAGCCCTAAACAGAAGACTTGAACATTCTGTTTGAAAATTTGGCTAAGCCTTTCTGAGCATAGATGTAATAATTTAAAAGAAAAATTTAAAAAAAAAAAAAAAAAAAAGAAAAGAAAAAAGGTATGGAGAATGTTTGGAGGGTTTGGAAGGGCCATGTTATGCTAATAGTCATAAAGCAGCCTCTGAAATCAAGGCAGTGAAGGCAGTGTCTCCCTCTGCCAAACAACCACTTTTCATTACTTTGGAATCATGTTTGAGGGCTCAGGCAGCTTGTTTAATTTGGCAAAGCCTTTTTGGGCAAAATAGTAAAAATTTAAAAAAAAAATTTAAAAAAAAAAAAAAAAAAAAGAAAAGAAAAAAGGTATGGAGAATGTTTGGAGGGTTTGGAAGGGCCATGTTATGCTAATAGTCATAAAGCAGCCTCTGAAATCAAGGCAGTGAAGGCAGTGTCTCCCTCTGCCAAACAACCACTTTTCATTACTTTGGAATCATGTTTGAGGGCTCAGGCAGCTTGTTTAAATAAGTTTATAGTGCCCCACTGCCATGGGCATGACTGCTTCTCTCTTCTTTCTGTCTGGTGCTGCAGGGCAGCTCCCTTACAGCTCTGTGCAGGGCTGCTGCTTATCCTAAGGGGTGTTGAAGTCTGCAAGGAGGGCTTCACCATCCCCTGGAGCAGCAGGGTAGGGATGCAGCAGGCACCTACCAGGCCTTAATGCATGAATCTGTTGCTGAAGAAGAGAAGTGAGGAACAACTCCTGCACAGAGGTGATTTTAAGAAGTTAAACTGCAAGAGCTAGTGATGTGCCAGAATGGGATCTGGCCAGGACAGTATGGATACAAGAAATATCACGGGATAGAGCACTCAGATCTTCCCACCCCCTGTGTTGCCTCAAAGCTCTCCCCTCCACCAGCATGACAGCAAGGTGCAACACCTGGTCTGCAGTTGACAACAGAAATATCACCATTATAAGTGGTCCAGTGAAGACTGCCTGAAAACTGCAACCTAATGAATCTTCAGTCCCACACTGTGCAAAGGCTCCCAGCCCGACGCAGGCATATGCAGGGATGATGGACACTGCTGGAAAAGCTCCCTTGCAGGCTGTGAGGAGGAGCTATCAGGCCAGCTTAGTTACTGTAACGTGTGAGCTCCAACAAGAACGTAGAGAAAAAAGAAAGAGCTGACCACAGGCAGATTTCTTCCTAAATGTGTCATTGGTGAATGCTGTAACACCAAGCCAAAGGGAGGGAGGATGGCTTTGCTTTTTACAAGAAACCTGTCGATGGAGAAGAGAAAAATTTGAGCAGAATTTAGCAACTGGCTGAATTTGGCAAATATTTTCAGCTGGAGAAAATAGCTAAAATAGTTGAAACTGGGGGGAGAGGGGGAAGGGGGGGGAGTGGGAGAAGAGAAATTCTTGAAATCCATTATTTGCACAGCTTTCCTCCAAAAAGCTTATATTATACCGCCCGCTACCAGCTGGCCCAAGATTTAGGTTGCCTAATATTTTCCGTTATAAAAGATTCTTTCAACATATTTTTTTAGAAGCTCTAACACCTCCATTGTTTGCAGCAGGCCCTTATAATTTGGCAGGGACAAAGCCCCTGGGCTAAAGAAGTGCCTTTTCTTTCATCCATGAAATTCCAGTCAAGTTTGGCTGCATGAAAAAAAACCAACAAAACACCAACACAAAAAAAAAACCAACAAAACACAAACCAACAAACTGTTAAAAATCACCATTTCCCTTCACTCTCTTATGTGCCTCAAGAAAATATGCTGGCAGGCTGCCAGCATAGCAAGTGAACGTGAATGTTCTCATTAAATTGAGCCCAGGTTGTCACCAAAGCAGCCGTCCAGACTCTGCTGGGAATGTCTAGGGGCTTTCAGGGCAGCTGCAGCAGCAGGAGAAGGGTTGCAGAGACCAAGCACCACCCCGAGGAGTTTCACCAACAGAAGAAGGAGACAGAGAGAGGAAGGAGCTCCTTCTGCTCCTCCTGCCACTGATTTAAAAGACCTGGCAAGCTAGTATCTGTGCCTTGGGGCTCCTGCCCCTACTTCTTAGTCTGGGAAGATTAGAGCCAAGTTCTCACTCAGCCAGCTGTGAAATAGCAGCACTAAGCCACTCTCCTCTTTCTCCAGCACCTTGCCTTTCTCCCCAGAAACAGCAATCTTACCCTGCTCTCCCCTAATATAAATAACTCTGCGGTCCGAATTCCATCAGTCTGCTCTGCAGGGCTGAACAGAGAATGGGTATGGTGCTTGGTGGGGTTTTGCTGGGGTTTTTTTTCAGCACTGAAGAGGGGAGAGTTGTCTTGGAAAATTTTCTGGCCTGTAGGTTGGAATAGGACCAGCCCAGAAGACTGTGCAGGAAGAGATGAGAGCCCAGGAGCCAGACTTACTGGGGAGGTAGTTTCCCAACAGTGGTCAGGAAATAGAAATGGGACCATGTGTACAGAAATGAACCCAGAGAGTTAATAGGGGTGGAATGGGAAATGGGAAAAGTTTAACGTTGTGCGGGAGAACTGTTGAAGGCCTGGGCCATCTTAATTAGCCAATATAAACCACTCCTGGCAGAAGAGGCTGTATTATGAAAGTCGCCATTAAGTGGAATATAGTGAGATGAGTATTGAAGCAGAAAGGAGCAGAGAAATATATCATTTGCTGGTCCCCCAGACCAGTTTTTGGCCTCCATGGGTGACACTGGAAAGGATGGCATAAAGTAGGTCTGCAGCCAGCAAATTTCTGCCGTTTGTGAAAACCCTAGTTCAATCCTAAATAGCAAGAAAGTGGTTTATGCCACAGAGTATCAAGTTTTGTGTCTTCCCAAATCTGTTAGTATTAACTGAAAATTAGATTGAAAGTCAGACATTGGAGTACACCACACAGAAAAAGTTTTACTTGCTTGTGCAGATCTCTTAATTTCCATAGATGTGGAGCTGTCAAGAAAATTTAGCTGACTTTGCAGGTGAGGTGCTTATCCACAGAAAAGCTGGTAGTGGCCAGGAGGTCATTGCCTGTAGACAACAGGGCAAGAAGAGCAGAAGTCTTAGCTCTGTTATCATGCCTCTGCTCTGTAGACCATGTGTGCAAGGCTCAAGCATGGTCTGACCCTTTGCTCCATCCACAGATGGAATTTTGATGTCCATTTAGAAATAAAACTCTACTCTTGCATCTGAATTCAAACTGATTACAATCAGTGTCCCTCAAGGGAAAGTGGCACTTCAAAGATGGGTCTTGGTGCTGCTTCCAATTTCAATAGAAAAGATTGTGTATTTTACCCTTTAGCTGGATATTGTATTAATTAGCATAATAGTTTCTGGAGTACTGCTAATAAACCCTACATTCAACAACTTTGGCAGTAAAAACCATCGAAGCAAGCATCAGCAATTCTTGAAGACAGAACATAACTATGAGTACCTGAAGACTCTTTCTTTAGATTGCAGCAGTGGCATAACTTGTCAGGAATGAGTAAATCGGAATCAAATATGTCTAGAATTTAGACTAGCTAAAGACAGAATAATCAAAGCCATCAAAGCTTGGTGCATAATGGTTTGAGACAAGTGGTCTGGCAAATATTGTTCTAATATCATTTTAACCACAAGGGCTGCTCAGATGTGTTTCCTGAAGACATTTAAGTTAGCAAAGAGTACTCATCATTAATCTTTTATAATGGCTTTTGGGAGCCACAGTTCATTTAAACATTTTACATTTTTATTACTTATGTATGCAGGGCAGCAATTAAAGCTGTCGTGGTCATATAATGAAGACTAATGAAAGCAACATGAAGGCAGGTTTTCATTTGCTGTCAAACTGAATATTCATCTGCTTCTGCCATCTCCCTGCCCTCTCCTCCCCCAAAATATATTTTTTTCTTTGCTTGAAAGCCAGGTCCTTGGTCCTGGGCATTTAACCAAACACCTTCACAACAGGATGTACTATGACAATTAAGCAGTTCTTCCTTTTCCTACATGGAAGAAGCAGATCTCTTGTTAATCAGACAAGTACCATGAAAGGCTCAGCCTTTCTCAATGCAAGTAAATGTGAGTGATGCAATAACAACATCTTCATGGTATGTTTTCTTGGCCTCTGCGAAGTAATAATTTTGGAGGGGAGACAGGGATTAGTCACCCCACAATTAGTCATTCTGCAGTGCAGTCTGACACTTGTATTTCATCTGTATTTCAGAAATGCGTTTCTGCAACTATAGGTCCTGTTTTCAAGTACTTTCTGCTTTCTCCTGCTTTTGATTGGAAAGAGCTTAGAGAAAGAAAACACGCACCTTATGTGCTTCTGCACTAGGTGTGTCTCCTGATTTCACACACACTTTGCTTTGCCTTTCTCCGGCCCTGTGACCAAAACCCCAGGTTGGGAAGTGCCTGCTGTCCTCGGCAGCTTTCCCTCGCTGGCTTCACTTCTACTGCCAGTGGAGCCTTTGTCCTAGCCCATCAGCCTGGCTAAGTATCCCACTGCTAGGGCTGCAAAGACGGGTCACACAAATGGGGCCGACGCTCCCTCACGTGTCTCCAAGAGGGATCAGTGCTAGTTAGCACTTGGAGAGGTGTGGAGGGGCTCACAGTTGCTGCAGCTTGGATGCTGGGAGGGAGCTGGGATCTGGGACACTGGGAGACACAACTGTCCCAATGGCAATGTACTGCTTTGGGAACAGCAAAGGACAGAGATAGGTGAGCTAGACATCTCCTATTTTTTAACAGTTTTGTAACAGTAACAGAAATGTTGCAAATCGGTTCCCTTTAACTGGAATTCTTCTAAGTCAAAAAAGCAATGCAGATGTTTTAAAGCGTTAATCATAAATAAGGGGACAGGGAGCTTAATGGCAGAGCTCCTAATGAGTAATAACTTCATGCCTAGCCTCAAATATTTCAGCTGGTAAGACACTGCATGCTTCACTTCATGGCAGCTCGACAATTGTCTTAACCATTTCAGTTTTCAAGTGAGTAGTTGCAGTCTATCCTGTGTGTCACAGAAAGTGTGCTATGCAGCAGTGTTTGCACTAAACACACACTCAGCACTGCTAGAGGCGTAGAGGCACCTGGACTGGTTCTTGTTCTCTACTTACAAGACTACTTGTTTCACCAAATCTCCCCACCACAGCAAAAAAACTAGATATTCTTTCCAACTGACCTTCCTCCCAGCTCCTTGGTATTTATTTCTCCATTGCCAAAATCTCATCTCCTGGATGCATTCCATGCATACCAAAGCCTGCTGGAAATTCAGCACCAAGAACCTTTCATAATTCTGCTTGCACTGGCATAAATAGAGTTAATACCTACTTGTTTCAGACATGCTGTCATTATTACTTACCAGCCCAAACTCCAAACACAAAAATAAAATCTGGCGAAAGAAATACAGAGCAACTCATGGGCCAAATTGATTTGACTTAACACAGCATTGAAACAGATGAAATACTGTTTTCATTTGGAAAAACAGCAGCTGTGTCTGTACAGTAACTACTGTGCTTCTCCAAAGGGTTTTTCCCACACGCAGGGCCAAACTCAACCAAATGTAGCTTGGAGTTAGAAGGTAAAGCTCCCGTGAAATTCCTGGATCAAACTGTTTGAAGATGTTAACAGGGTTACTTGGTTAGACATCAGCCAAAGGCAGTACATCTTGCACCAGCTATGGGAATTGAGCATAATGTCTCTGCTGATGGCAGTCAGGAAAGCTCCAGCCCAGAGGACACCAGCTAAAGACAGAGCCTTGGTCCTCTACCCTTTCCTCTCTAGCTTTAAGTAGATGCCAAGGTCTGTTCTCTGCAGAATAGCAATCGCAATAATTTGTAAAATGTCAGCACCAAAGTGCAAGGAATTCTGTTCCTCCCCAGTCCCAGTGTGTGGTAGCTCTACACAGCTGGCCCCTTCCCACAGCCCCAGCATGGTGAAAGCCTCTCATACCAATGAGTGCAGATGCACTGCAATTACAAATGAACTGGTTTTAGGTATACTGGAGAGCCCTGTCTAGGGCTGCATGGTCATCTTTTCACCAGTGATGTGGTTAAAAGCTAAGCTAACCTAAAAAAAACACCTCTCTGTGTTTTGTGAGACCCAGCAGAATTGGTAGCTTCCTGTGTAACTCAGCAGGCAGTTTGGTTGTGTGGTGCTGTTCACAGAATCACAGAACTACAGAATTGTGGGGTTTGGAAGGGACCTCTGGAGATCATCTAGTCCAACCTCCTGCTGGAGCAGGAAGTGAAGTCCCCCTCAGCAAGTGTGAATCAGACTTGATCTCTCTCAGTGACACCTACAAAAATGCTGCCAGATTTGGAGCAAGCACTTGGGTGGCATTGTAACAAGCAGCATCTGAAGTGATTGTTATCTTAAATGTGTTTAAATTTTAAATCCTGGTGCTTTCTCTGAGAATGGGATAGCTAAAATAAGTTGCAGATCCCAAAGGTGCAGTTTTGTTTCTTTGTGCTTCACTGTTGAGTTTTGTGCCTTAGAAAGGAGAGAAATCTTCAGATGATCCTCATACACCTTGTTTTCCCTTTTTCAATAGCATGTGCATGGCACGTCTGTGTTCCTGAAGTTGAGCACTACTGTCCAGCTGTCATAAAGTCAAAAAATGAAGCATATCCTTGAGGCAGCTCCAATCCTTTTACACAGGAACGATGCAGGGGGAGAAAATCAAGGCAAATGCAATTAGTGAAAATCAGAACCTGCAGTGTGGCTTCATCTCCAGATATATTCATGCAGGACACAACACAAACAATATAGGCTCCCTTGAGCCTTGGACTCCTTACAGCCTAAAAGAAGGAAGCTCACTACAAGCACCAGGTATTTCTGTTAGCAGGAAGCCTGGTAAATGCTCTTTCCATGCCAGCAACACCTTCTGTTGGCAGACTTACTTGGCAGACTTCAGGCACTAAAGTAAACATGCTTTCTATTTTGCAAGATTCACCAATGTAGGGTTTAGCCCCACTTAAGTGCTTCTCAGGAGAGTCTGAGGAGCTGGTTGTGGCCTTTCAATGTGAGGGAATTAAGTGACAAAAAAAGTGGAACTGCTTGAAAGAGTTGCCCCTTTGTTATGCCAAGCAATATGGAAATAATTTCAGAGGGGGTTGTGTTTAACTTTTTTTTTTTTTTACCCCCCTAGAATCTCACAATATTTTAAGTCTGGGGTTTGCTGTACATTTAATTTTATTCACAGTCTTGCAGTATGTTACAAGAATAGAGAGTCAGTACTCTATAAAGAGGGAGAGCAAGAAGCAGAAGACAGGATTCACAAAGCCTGGGAAAACCAACCAGTCCAGGCTGGCTACTCAGTGATACCCAAAGGATCACAGGATCATTCAAGCTGGAAGGGACCTCAGGAGGTCTCTAGCCCAGCTTCCTGCTCCCACCAGGGTCAGCCCTGAGATGGAGCTTACTCTGACTTCTGGACTATCCCAAGCCCAGAGCAGAGAGGCAGGCTAATTGTCATGAAGCTGCTTCAGAGGGAATAACTCATGGCATACAAGATCAACCCACCAGCATACCACTGGGCATGGGGAACTACCCCTTCCTGGAATTTTCTAGGAGCTGGCATGCTGTGTGTTAAGAGGATTTTAATTTAGCCTACCAGTTTTTGAGTAGCACAAGGGGAGTTGTTCCCCCACCCCAAGAGCAGACGATGGTGCTGTGCTCCCTCCCATCTCACTCATGGCCCCTTTGCCAGCAGCTGGAAACAGCCCCACGGCTGCTCACTCAAATCCCCTTTACACACACACACTCTGGGATGAGGAGGACAACTCATGGGGTCCCTCTCATGGGAGAGAGGCCTCCAGGAACCTCTCCTTCCTGAGTCCTTCCCACCAGGTCCGGAGCTGCTCCAGCCTGGGCTTCCCACAGAGTCACGGGGGCTTCGGGAACAGCCACCTCCCCTGGCCCGGGGGCTTCCACAGCTGTGTAATCAGAGTCCACTGGCAGCAAATCCTCTGGCCACAAAACCCAAGTCCAGTGGCCAAGTTCACCCCTCCTGGCACCTTCAGGGAATGTCCCACCACGTTCCCCCATGAGTGCAGGGGCACAGCTGCCATCTCGCCATGGGCTGCAGGGAAACTTCTGCTTGGGCATCTTCTTCCTTTTCTTCCTCGCCAACCACCAGCACCTCTCTGCTTCTCCAGCTCAGCTCTTCTCCCATAAGTCCTTCACTGCTCAGGTGTTATGTCAGCTCTTTCGTATGTTAATGACAGAGGAGCATCTCTTGTCCCTCTAATGGCTCCTTGGCTGGTTTTTGAGCATGTAGGAGAGGGAGGAAAGCCCTGGCCCTCGGAGTAGCCTGTTACTTTCACTGGTACTGCCCCTGCTTCTCCACCCCAGAGCTGGCAGAAGAGCCTTCAGAAGAGCCAAGGGGAATTTTTTCTGCTGCTGCTCTGCCCACTCTCTCATTACAGTGAGATTGCCCTGTCACCTCCACTCCACTGCTGGGTGCTGGGGTGCTGCTGAGGGAAGCTGTGGACCCGTGATGCTGCAAGAGCATCCCTGAGGCCAGACCATATCCAAGGGCTGGGCCAGCGGCTGCACAGCTGGCTCCTGTGCCACTTGAGTCACTCCACTAGTTACTTATTTCTGTTGCTTTAGCTAAATCAGGCCATCTGCCCTGCCCTCACAGGGCTACTTGGCAGCTGCTGAGAAGCCTGGTCCATGCTGGCCAGCGAGAAGCTTTACTTGCTCTCGGGCTGGAATTGCTGCCGTCAAGAGAACAAGCAAAGCACACACAAGGAGAACTGCAGCCTTCTGTATCTGTCACATAAAACTCAGAGCCCCCAGTCTGGCTTTTTATCAATTATTAGCTTTCTGCTAAAAGACGAATATAAATTTCATAAGTGTGTTTCGGTTCCACACACCAGACAGATTGTCTGGCTAAATGATTTACGGGTGTGAGTTAGTGCATGTGTATGTGTATATGCACATATGGTTCGAATCCTATAAAGCAGAGTCCTGCCTGTGTGTGCTTGTGTGTGTATTTAATGCTTTATATGGTACATCATTCCTTTTTTGTGTGTGTCTGTCTGGTTTTCTTGGGCAGCACCTGTTAAATTTCTTTTTCTTTTTCCTTTTTTTTTTTTTCCTTTTCACATGAATTGTGCGGTGGAAGCCAAGAGCTTCTGCCAACTCTGCTGTCCCAAAAATAAAAGTTGAGACTCTTCTCCTAGGAACAGTTATCTCCCCAGTGTAGTCATGGTCAGACACACCCACACCCATCCCTTTCTTGAAGCTGAGGCTGAATTTAATAATGTACTTGGCTGCTTTTATTTCTGACTTAAAATGTCAAAGATTGAAAGGCCTTTTTTTAAGAATGCAGAAGATTTAAGTGATCCCAGGACAGGGCACTTAGAAGTGTGCACAAAAGAGCAGACACTGCTGTTTTCCACGCTGGCAGCTGGGATCAGCACTGCAGAAGCCAAGATCAAAGCTGGAAGCAGTGACAGGAGAGTCACCCCACCTTCACTCCAAGCTAAAATTCTCTCATCTGTGGTGATTAGCCTGGTACAATTTTTAAATTTCCTTGAATTTTTCTATTGTTTTGTTTTTGGTTGATTTTTTTTGTCTGTTTGTTTGGGGTTTTTTGTGGTTTGGGACTCCTCCTGTTTCCGTGCCCCTAGTTTACTCCGAGAAAGTAAACAAACATTGATTTCATGCTGATGATAAGTGCCACAAACAGAGCCTGAGGAGGGAAAGTTGCTCAGCTGTGAAGTCAGTTCACATCCATGCCTACCAGAAAACAGGGAGAGGCTGGTAAGAGTTATGCAGGACATGTCATCCACTCCTAAGTTATACTTGCCCTGTAAAAATTGTTTTTTAAGTCACTTGGCAGAAAAGTAGCTATTCAGTGTTGCTGCCATAGGTATTTCAGAAACAATGTTTTTAGTAAGTAATGGCAACAGTCCATGGAAATATCTGGTTCAGATAGGAAAACAGAAAATGGACAATCTGTTTTCCTGAATCACGCCCATTTCCACCTGTACAATACCTAGACAGCAAACCAGGTTCTTGTAGAGGTTCTTTTAAAGTAAGTCATGAATGCTAAGTGACTTTTACCACTTCTGTTGTGCAGAGCCATGACAAAATCTATTCCTTCTTGGCTTCCAGAACCCCCACATTTACTTATCTCAGTTCAGGTGTAGAAGCTTCAAGCACCTTAGACACGAAGGCTCTTAAGCTATGCTAAACAGTTGATTCTACTTTTTTTCTCCATGGGTTCAAGCAATTGTAGCTGGTTGGGTATTTTTAAGCTTCCAAAGGTGAACAATTCTCACTTACAGAAGTTGCTCCATCTGCTCAGAGTTGTGAGTGGTTTGAAACCAGCATCGAGATGAAAAAAGGGCTGACGTGATGCCTTTTGTTTTTCACTGACCAGGTGATTGCCAGCCAGGTGAGACCATTGGATCTAGAAGTCACTGACAGCAGAAATTTGGAAGCCAGAGGACCTGAGGAGGGTCTTGTGATCCTTCATGATGGTGATCTAGTGGGGTTGTTGCTTCATCGCCTTTGGAGAAAAGGAGGTGTGTGTTTAAGATTTGGGGAAGTTTAGCCTCAATTTCAGGCTTCTCCACACCCC
>NW_009952480.1:1156791-1164218 GCF_000747805.2 Chaetura pelagica
CCCCCCCCCAGTAAGCATGTTAGAACAAAGCTCTAGATAAAACAGTTACCTTACAAAGCAGTGTTTTGGCACTGCAGGTGCCACTGAAAGATGTTTCAGTTCTTGTGCTTGTGCTCAGCCTTTGCAAGGGTAGCATTAAGCCTGTTGGATTGTTATTACTTACATGTTTTTGCAAACAGACAAGAATTGGATGATGAATTTGTAAAAGTGAAATACCAAGTTAGTCTCGGCACACTTTGAAACCTGGATAAATTAATTTTCTCAGTCATGGGAGACTCACAAATTTTGCAGAAGTAGATCGGATTCAAGGCAGCTCTCTGCCTAACTGCCTGTTTTGAGGACCAGGTTGAACTGATTTACTTCAGTTATAAATTATCAGATTCCTTATATAGATTATGAAAATCAAGCAAGATTCAATCTGAGATGAATACTGAAGTCTGACTGCAGACCAAGTGTCCTTTTAGGTTTACACCTCTGCTCTGAGCTTCTGTCTGAAAGTGTCTTTTTCCATCGATAATAAGACTGCGGTTTTATTTGAGTGCATGGCACTCCAATTAGATGTCTGGAAGAAATGGCATGAAAATGGACAGTAAGCAGCCCTGAGGCAAAGGACCTGGGGGTGGTAGTGGATGAGAAGCTCTACTTGCAGCCCAGAAAGCCAGTCATGTCCTGCATCAAAAAGGAGCGCGGCCAGCAGGTCAAGGGAGATGATTCTCCTCCTCTACTCCACTCTTGTGAGACCTCCTCTGCAGTCCTGTGTCCAGTTCTGGGGTTCCCAACTGATGAAGGACACGGAGCTGTTGGAGCAAGACCAGAGAAGAGCTGCGTTCTGGGGTTCCCAACTGATGAAGGACATGGAGCTGTTGGAGCAAGACCAGAGAAGAGCTGATACAAAGCACAGCCAGAGGAAATGTGTTTCATTACTAATGCAAAACTGAGAAGCTGCATAGGATAGAGATCAATTGCTGGTGTTTGTGTCCTGGCATTTTGTCTATTAATAATATTTACTTGCAGAGGGATATAAAGCACTAGTGTAATGAAAACTGATCAGCATGGAAGGAGAGACTGCTGCTGAGTTGTGATAGCATCTTTTTTAAGGAGAAATTTTCTCTGCAGTTTGCAAAGGCTGAAGATGCAAGTTTCCAGTGTGTGTACACCATATGACAAGATGTTTCATAGCTGGAATTCCCACTGAATTTGTTTTTGAGATGGGCAGGTGTTTACCAAGATGTAGCCGTGTGTTGGCTTCTCATGGTGTCTCATGAAGTGGTCAGTGAAACTGACATTTTAGATTCACTAAGCAATCGTGCAGTACATAGCTCTGGCAATCTGAACAAAGAACAGCAAATGTGTAGGAAACTGAAAAATATGTCACTCGGCCACTAAGATCCAGTTACTGGGAGAAAGCCATAGTTAATGCTGAAGTGGTGCTTAGACAGAGAAGAGAACAGAAAGCTCTTCAAAATTAGCACTACTTACACTCTTATTTCACAAGGTGTATAGATGAACAGATAGGTGTGTGTGTATAGAACTTGGCAAGAAATCTTTTTGTATATGAAAGATCTGTCTTGGAAATGATCAGATGTTAATCCTTTCCGGAGAGCAAATCAGGAAAAGGGGAGAAATTACTTAAAAATTGACAGAAATTGTGCATGTGTCTATGTTTCTAAGGATGATTGTCCCCTATAGTTACTTATTTTAACAGTCTACATCACACTGCTATGGAGTAAGAAGCATGTTTTCCTCCCCTTTTTGTAACTATTTAGTACTCATATAAATACAAAGCCAGTCTGCAGCTTTAATACAAAGCTGATATAAGACAAAATACTAAGAAAAAACAATTGGGCTGCTTTTATAAAAGTAAATTTACATAGCACTTTGGGTTGCCATTTTTTATTTGAAGTCTGCATTCATAATTATATACTTTCTAATATGGCTGAATGCTGTGGCCTATAGAGATGCACAGCAACAGGTTATCTGGGGTGCAATACCTTGTCTATAGCAGTGTGGGCTATATGTGCAAGGCTGAAAGATGGACCTCACTCCTAGTGATCTCTGTTTCAGCCATATTTGACATTTTTTTCTTTCCAGTTTCAATGTTTTTATGAACTTTTGACTCACAGAAATGATCTTAATTAAAAATAAAGTAAAAAGCAAAAATTAGTAGAGAAATCTAATCCTGGGTTATTCCACTCATTCCTGGGTTGTGCTCTCAGGAGCTGAGTGGGTGCTTTTTGCTAATTAGATAAATCTGTCCATAAACTCCCACTCACTCTCTTTTTTTCTTTCTAGTATTCCTAATGTAAACAACAAGGTAGCACCTAAGTGACAGCAGGGGGTAAGTTCTTGGAGAGAACATAGCAGTGGAACAGGCATACAAAAAGAAAACACCTTTTTCTGAAGAATTCTAGTTTGGGATGTAATCCTTGTGCCTCTGAGATTGGCATGAATAGAGAGAAGAGGCTCTTTGCATCATAATGTTGTATGCTATTGCACAGAATGTCACAGGGATAAAAAAAATCTCCCACATTATCTATTTATTTGGGTCTCTAATGGACACAAGGAGAAGGGTTGAGGGTATCTGGAAATTGTTGCTTCCTTTCACTGGGTTGCTAGGAAGTAGCAGGAATAAAGCATTCCAAAGTTGAAGTTAGCTTTGTCCCCTTGGGGATCCAGTATGGATTTTAAAAAAGGAGTGAAGGTTAGCTTCTGTTTGTTTTCAAGAGAGAAGGGAAATTAGAGAATTTAAAGAAAACCTAAGCGAGACTTAAGGCTACCTGGGAAATGAAGTATCAAGGGCTACTGACCAGACTGAGCTTACTCTCACTAGGGAACAGGTCTCCAAGGAGCTGCCACAGGTCAAGAGGGCTGCTGTGGTGAATGCCACAAGAGCCATGTTTCACACAAAGAGAATGGGAACTAAGCTGATTATTCTTTCAGAGTTTCACAATGGTAAAGAATGGAAACCAACATACTGGCCAAGAAAATAGGCAACAATGGGTTAGAATATAAACATGTAGGGCAGACATATAGGGGCAGGCAGCCAACAAAGAGGAAGGAAGAAGCTAAAATAAGAGGATGAATGAAGAGGCAGGAAATACTTAGCAGTGAAAGAGATAGCGTGTGACTTAGAAGGAAATAAGAGGAAAAAGTTACAAGGTTACAAGTATAAAATAATACAGTGTTTATTTAGGGGAAATTTTTCTGATGTCTTGCTGCAAACAGAAAGGCTGGAACAAAGAAGTAGAGGGGAAGTGCTGTAAAGGTACTGGTGATCAGCTCGCAGTAGCAACTTGCACGAGCGAAGACTAACCAGCCCCTCTTGAGGTCTGACTTATCTTACACCATCACCCTGCTGCTTTATGCCTTCTCTCACCTGGCTTGCAAAATGCATGCAGTGTTTCTGGAGTCTTTTGAGCACTTCTTTGCTGCCTCAAGTCTAAATTCCCTCTGGCCTCTTCTTCGTATAGGTTATACCCTGTGCTCCATACTCTACTTTGGGGTTCTGGTGGAGAGAGCTATTGGAGCTGGTAGATTTCTGTTCAGGTGGTGTTCATCTAAAGAGAGACAGAAACAGCTATCCCAGCCTTAGTCAAGCTGAAAGGAGGTGAAAAAGCAGATGGGACTGAGAAAAAAATATAGCTACAAGCCAATCAGGCTAATTCGACTGCATTAGCAGAGAACATCCAAAGCCAGTTTGGTATACCTTCTTGGGCTGTGAATGGTCCTGATCTCTAAGCCTCTGGCATGCATTCAGTCCTGTGCTTTCCTTCCCTGTGGATGCTATGGATTGGTGGAACCATCCTGTAGGCTGAATTCAGGCAGAGAAAAAGTGTAACCTGAAAGGCCTGTTTGTACAAGTTAGTAAATAAGGTAATGAACTTTTATAGTGAAATAGAGCCATAATTCTAGGCAAAAATTCATTTTATAAAGCTGTATTTTTCAGACAAATTAACAGAAGAAACAACTTGGTTTACACAGAATTCTATTATTTTAGCATAAGGCAATTAATGCAAATATGGGAGAGAAGATGTCTCTGGATTATTTGCCTCCCCCTTCTTTCTGCATTCTTTTATATCTACTTGAGTCCCAGATTAGAATACACTCGAACTCCTCAAATCTTTAAATGGTTAGGATATGCATGTTGAATTTGTAGCATCCTGAAATAAAGCAAATTCCACATTGTTCTAAATTTTTTTGGATGTGGCTTTTTTTGGGCAGCTCTGAAACAATATTTTGGGGAGATACCAGAAAATCATCAGTCTGGGAAAACTACTCATCCCTCAAAGAGGAACAAACATTATGACACTAAGAAATAGGGAATGAAGATGCTCCTTGGCAGCTTCCTTATTCAAAATTAGAAATAAGGAAGTGGAAAAGGAAAAATTAATTACTTTATTTTGCTCAGCACACTACCATGACTTGAGTGCAGCGCCTGACTGAGCTCTGCTACCCTGAGAAATTGAGCATGATCAAGGTGTGAAAAGTGGTAGGATCAGAATAAGACCTTTCTAATTCTCACACATGTTCACATGTAAGAGAGCCTTTTGTGTGGGACTGGCAGTGTGCCCAGTATTACCCAAAATACAAAGGCAGGCACTGATTTTTGGAGTTTATCATTTAAATGCAAGCAGCTCCTTCAAGATTCTCTCTCCTAGATTAAAATGGAAACCCAGAATAAGATGCATGTGGCTATGGGAGCTGCTGCTAATGTTGTGCTTTCTGATTGCCAGAGGCCTGGTTGCATGGGCTGCAGAAGGCCTGACAGCTGTTTGAGACTGAATCTAGTTAGCCTGGGCAGTAATATGATGAAGACTACCCCACAATGCAGCAACCAAAAAATCAGGGTCTGGGGGGTTTGATGGTCCTGAGGAAGGTGCTGTGTCACAGGAAGGTACTGATACCTTTGCCAGCATATCTTAACTGCTTCTGTTACGTACAACTGCCAGACTAAAGCTATTACAGATACGTCTGTCCACGATGCAATCACACCTTTTTGTTCTGTAGGCAAGTACTTCAATACCCTCTGTAAATGGTGGCAGCCTTCCAGCTAGCAATGGTGTCTGGACCCTCTGCAGTAGTATCTCCTGGGGTTTCTGCTACAACATTCCACTTCTTTATTTATCCTTAACTCTGGCTCTTCCCTTTTAGACAAGAGCTTTGGCAAGCAGCCTCGTGGCCATTTTCTGCACTGAACATATTCCAGAGGAAACCTGCTTGGATAAGGTCTGGGACATTTTGACTGAAAGCAAGGTTGTAAGTCCCAACTGATATTTTTTTATTATATGTTTGTTAGCATCATGGAGTTTCCTATTTTTGTTGTATGAAATAGTATTTTGTCCTTGACCAATGCAGTGATCTATTCTTCATAAGCTTTTCTTACAATCTCTACTTTGGTATGGAGGACATCTAAATTCCCTTCATTAATCTTTCTTTGTTCCTTGGAAAACAATATACCAAAAACTGTATGGCAAAGACCTGATGTATGTGAAGTAATGCTTTCTCATTAGCTTGGGTTTCTGAAAATAAATTTTTAAAAAATGGAGTTTGGTAACTAATGTGTTTTAATTATAAGGTGCTTTGAAAAAACAATTCACAACTGCTGGTACAGCTTGCTCAGTCCTTACTTACATCTGGACAGTACCTCATGTAGTGAGGTGCCAGCTTGAGGCCTCCAGATGCTCTTCTGCAAGGAGCAGTGGCAATGGTAGTTAGTTGCAGCGTAAGAAAATCAATGGCAATCACCCTTTTGATGTGTTATGTATTTGTATCAGAGATCAAAATTACTAATTTGTTAATACATTAATAAAAGAGTTAGTTGCTGCTTCCATTTTCTTTTTTCAGATCAAAGTTTTTCTTAAAATCTTTTAGCTCACACATCTTTTAAACTTCCGTTTTCTTACCTTCATTTAAAAGATTTAGCTAGCAAGTCCTTGGCAACATCAGCCCTGTCTAGGGACAACAATATTTACTTAAGATATGGTGTCACTGCCTTACCTTGTGAAGCAATGTTAAACATTCTGAGCTTGTACACAGAAAAATGTCAAAGATCAAACACATTTCCTCTTCAGGGAATTGTCCTGTAAAACACAATTATCCTGTTTTTGATGGTAACGTGGAAGCTTTAGACTGCAGTCGATGATGACATGGACTGGATTGAGAGATTTTGGAAGACATTTCTAAGATGTTGGGTCATTTAAAGATAGGAAAGTTGTTGCCTTGTCACTGTGGCCCCTGGGTTTAGTCCTCCTCCTAATAAAAGGGTGAAAGGTGTGTGAAATGAATACTTGCTACTGGCCTAGGTGAGAAAGCAATGGAACAATTCCACTGGGTGACAAGGAATCTAAACGAGGCTCTTCTCCCCCTCGCAGGACAGGAGCTACTTTCAGACAAAAGAAACTTCACTTCTAAAGGGGTTCTGAAGACAGCAGAGGTTATAACCAGGAAACAAACTAACCACACGTGCTGGATGGTGTCTGCATGCACTCACTTCAGCACTTGCTTCCCTTTTGCTGACTCAGTTGCTTTCAGCTAGCTGTTGCTCAGACAGGGGGAGCACAGTAGGAGACCAGCTGAGTGTGCAGAGAGCCTTGAGGCATTCCAGGAGAGCAGTTGGTGTCAGTGTCTTCTCTGGATTTCCAGGTTCCAGTCAGCCTGGAGTCTGCTTTTTAGGGTTTTTTTCCTTTCTTTTTTTTGGGATGGAGTCAGGATTGGTTGGTTAGACAATTTAGTTGTTGAAAGTAACACTAGTATGACTTAGTCCTACCATTCTGCTGACTGTTGTGTAGCCCAAAAATTCTGGTGTATGAGCTGCCTTTGCCTGCATCGGGAATATTAATTTTTCAAACAAGACAAGAATGTTATTTGCCCCCCTAAGAGGGGGGGGTCCCCCTCGCAGGACAGGAGCTACTTTCAGACAAAAGAAACTTCACTTCTAAAGGGGTTCTGAAGACAGCAGAGGTTATAACCAGGAAACAAACTAACCACACGTGCTGGATGGTGTCTGCATGCACTCACTTCAGCACTTGCTTCCCTTTTGCTGACTCAGTTGCTTTCAGCTAGCTGTTGCTCAGACAGGGGGAGCACAGTAGGAGACCAGCTGAGTGTGCAGAGAGCCTTGAGGCATTCCAGGAGAGCAGTTGGTGTCAGTGTCTTCTCTGGATTTCCAGGTTCCAGTCAGCCTGGAGTCTGCTTTTTAGGGTTTTTTTCCTTTCTTTTTTTTTGGGATGGAGTTAGGATTGGTTGGTTAGACAATTTAGTTGTTGAAATAAGTGTTAGTTGAAAGTAACACTAGTATGACTTAGTCCTACCATTCTGCTGACTGTTGTGTAGCCCAAAAATTCTGGTGTATGAGCTGCCTTTGCCTGCATCGGGAATATTAATTTTTCAAACAAGACAAGAATGTTATTTGCCCCCCTAAGAGGGGG
>NW_009952480.1:1164238-1180180 GCF_000747805.2 Chaetura pelagica
CAGGATGTTTCTGTTTGCATCTGCTTGGTGTTCATGCTGTCTTCTGCTGTTCACTAATACTTGTTATCTGGCATTCTCATTATATCCTATGAATATATACATAGGTCTGCTGGAGCTGAAAATAAAAATTATTACATGACGCAAGAAGTCAGTGTGATAAATGAGTAGGGGCAATGGAAGAGAAATGATGAGGCTACCAGTGACAGAAAACAGAGTTATATAGTCCATGTGTAAAATCTGCAATTTTGCAGTACGTGTTAGGTTTGTTTCTCTAAGATGTAAAAAGAGGAGAAAGGCTGATGTGAGTAGTTCCTGCTGGCTACCTGTTTCACTGTTACATTGAAAAGATGAGGGTACATTCCTTAGTCAGGGTACATTTTATGCTTTCTCTAACAAGGCATGCCATAGTATTTTGCACAATTGCATTTTCTGTTTAGTTATACGAAAATGAATCTGACAAAATAGAGTAGAAGGCATAGATCCTTGAACACTATGAGCCTTCTGATTTTGTAGTTCACAAATGTCCAGCATGTTGCTTTGCCCTTCCCTTATAAATATTTTCCAGAGGAGTGCTATCTCTTGACTGGACCATCTTGTGGCCATTAATAAGGAATGGAGAAAACAGTGATGAGTGCTGTGCTTGGCTGAAAGCCTGCCAGAACCAGTAGTACAATAGCACACAACACCCCTGCTCAGACTTTAAAGCAAATATCAGACTAAATAATCCATTTTTCAAGGGAGGAATAGTGGTGCAACTAACAGTTACATGACAGAAATTTACAGAACATATACACAAGGACATATACACAAGGCGCAAGACCTTGATCAGACTGCCATATTCTCAGTGAGATCTAACTATGCGTCAGAATATAATTCTGCTCACATTTGCAGGGAACAGAAGTCTTAAAAAAAATAATAAAAAAATAGGGCCCTGCTTCCAAGGAGAGCAGGGAGCTGGAAGGAGGGATGAGGCAGAACCTCCAGAGGAAGGCCAGTGGCACTGTGTCTCCAGCAGGCAGCACTTTGCAACCAATAGCTAAAATTACTTCAGTGAGTGCATCGCAGGGACTGCCAGCTTCACCAACAGTGGGGACTAACCTGGGTATTTGTAGGTTGAAGGGCACCATTCTCTGTTGCCCCAAAGCTAGAGTGCCTCTGAAGCAGAGAAGCACATCACATGCCCATCTCTTGCATTCAAGGAAGAAGGAGGAACTATAACACTACCTGGGCAGCAAAATGGCCACAGGAGATTGCTATGAGAAAAAGGTGAAAAGCATGATTTCTAATGTGATAAGTTTGATCCAGTCTTACACTTGTTGGTGTTAAGAGTTAGGAGCTAAACTTAGGGTTAGACACTTGTAGGTTTGTTTTCACCTAGGTTTAGAGTTAGGAGTAGGCTAATTAGGGTTAGGGTAATTAGGGTTAGGGCTTAGTGTTAGTGGCTTAGAGTTAGGGCTACACTTACAGTTAGAGTCATTAGAGTTTGGGTTAGGGTTAACATCAGGGGTTAGTTTAACAGTCCTGATTAGGCTTACAGTTACAGTCAGCAAAGGGAAGGTTGGCATTAGGATTATAGCCATTAAAGTTATGGTTAGGGTTTTGAGGGTTAGGGTTTGGGTTAGGTTTAGTGTTAGGGTTATAGTTATTACAGTTAGGATTAGGATTAGAGTTAGGTTTAGTGTTATAGTCACTCAGGTTAGGGTTATGTTGATCATTAGTGTTGGTGGTAGAGATCATGATTATGATCATGAGTGTTAGGATTAGGGTTAGAGACATCTAGATTTGTGTTCACATAGGTCTTCAAATGTTTCTCCACTCCTCTTTCATTATCTTACGTATTTTCGCACCACTAAAATTATTTTAAACACTAATTTACCTATTCCTTCTAGACCTCTGTGACCTCCTTGTTCATCCCCTCCATGATCATCCCCTCTGTTTTTAACATGTGCCATGCAGCCCAGGCTGTATGAGTGCTGTTTTGTTCCTGTATGTTTATATTCAAAGAAGAACTGCCTGGTCTACAGACAAAGTATGTGGTGCCTAACTCGTCCCATCAGGAGACTAATTTTTCACAATGTGGTGGTTTTTTTTAGATTTTAACTACAGTGGTGCCATTTGTTTGTGGAAGGACCTAATGGCCTCTGCATTAGGGCCTCGCTGTGCAAATGCAGAGTAAGAGAATCTGCCTGTCCCAGTGTTGCAGGGGCAATGGTAATGGCCCTCTGAAGAAGAAATTTCTGAACCTCCAGTTGAAAGGAGACGCTCCTTAACAGTGATATAGGATGTGGATTCAGTGCAGTGCTTTTCCTCATGTGCCTGCTATTAATCTCTAATTAATCACAAGCTGTAAATCTCCTTTATACTTGGATGGATTGATGTCTATGCATCACAGAAATCTTTTTCTTCTCCCTCCTGCCTCTTTTTTTTTTTTTTTTTTTTTAATTAATTTTCTTTTAAAAAAAAATTTTCTTAACATCTTGTACATAAAACAAGGTGAGTGGCTCAGAAGTTGAAACGTTTGCCCCTGGGATCTTCCCCCACACACACACTGCAGCACACGTCCTCCTTGGAAAGGTTTCTCCTGGCACTCCACCTGAGGGGCTCTCCATTTCCTGACCAAACACCACATGGAAAATTAAACTTCACAGAAAATATATATAAAATCCAACACCTTTCTATAACAAGCTATGTGGAGTGGCCAGATATTAAGTCATTAATTCTTACCACTGCTTAATACACAGTGTACAATTACCACTATACAGTACTGTACAGCACACATTTCTTTTAATGTGCTGATCAAACTGTAATTTATTTAACTTTTTTTCCCTTACCTATTCTGGGTCTTCCCTCCCATTCCCTCCTGACAACAGCTTTCTTTTCTCTCCCTCACTTGCTTTCTGTGCAGAAACACAGGTGTCAGGCAGCCCTGTCCCTACAGTATGTACAAGATTTCCTTAAGCTGTGACCAGCTTAACTCGGAAGGAGCAATACTGTTTTTCTGCCTCAGACCCCTGCCCGGGACAGCCCCCCTCTACCTTCAGCCAAAGCACAGCCCCAGATGTCACTCTATGAGGGGGAAAAAGGGATGTGCAATGTGAAACAGAGTATTAAAAAATCGTTACTACTTCAGTTTCTTTTTGCTGTAAAGAGAAATTCACCTTTGTAAGCTTGAGTATCTCTACATCTGTATGTACAAAAATGCATGTATGTACAATGTGTATATGGATAGATATACATAGATGCATGCACATAGATACATCAAGCTTTTTAAGGGTTACTGAGTCAATGCCCCCCATCCTCCTTCCCTGTTTCCAAAATAATTTTTCAGATTCATTACAAATAAACAGATAAACAGCACGTCACTGAACCTGGTGAATTTCCTGCTGCCACAGGAGAACTGGAGAGGATGACTTTTGCATGAAGGGCCAATTCTGGAAAATGAAGGAAAACAAAGGGGCTCCTGCAAGTGAGGAGGGAAGAGGAACCTGGAGCAGCAAGACCTCCATGACTTGCTGTGACTAGCAGATGCTGGTGCCCCAAGCCCCCGTGTGCAGGGAGGGAGGGATGCCAGCCCCCAGCTCCCAGAAGGAGGTGGCTGCTGCAGCCCCAGCACTGCTGCCTTTCATTTTGCTTTCACCCGAGACTCTCTCCAGCCTCCCTTTTTTATGGCTTTATATAAACTCTTGGGCCCTGCCGGATGAAAGTGCTCTGTTTCGCAGCAGAGCTGTGGCTTTTGGATTTTACAGCCCCAAAATTACTTCACGATGATCCAGAGCACACATCACAGCCCAGAAACCACACGGGAGCTGTGCTGGTAAAGGAAGCTGAGAGTTGCTGAAGTAGCCAGACTGAAATTTATAACTGTGACCTGGGCCTTGTCAGGCCTTTACGACACCGTGTAAAGTGAATTGCTGCTTAGTCACCAATTTGCTTGGCAAGATTGGCTGGATTAAGAAATACATAAAAGGTCAGACAGTAGGAGTTTGTCTAGACATCCTATTTTGGATTATATGCTCTGCATGTTTCTGTGGCAACCCCTGCAAAACATTCATATTTTAGCAATATTTTTTGAAGACTCCTTTTCTGTAATGAGCTACTGAGGCTTTTGTGAGCGAAATTGACTTGTTTCTCTACCGCCCGCGGCCGGGCGAGAGTGTCCAGCTACACCCTTCAGGAAGGGAGGGGAGCCAGCTGGGCCAGGCGGCGGCCAGGCGGCTGGAGTCCCGCAACGCCGCCTTCCTCACCAGGGCATGTCCCAGGGGACAGCCAGCTGCCCGGGGAGGCCTGGGGAAGATGCTGGAGAGACCAGGACTGCACGCTTCCAAAGAAAAGAGCTTCCCTGTGGCTGCCAGACCACGCTCTGTCACCCTTCGCCAGGCTCTGCGCTGGCCTTTCCAGCGGCGGAGGGGCGGGAGGCACGGAAGAAACCAGATACGGCCTCAGGTTCTCTGCTTGCAAGCAGCCACGCTGCTGTCTGGAAGTACAAGAAGCAGCGACATGGCTTTGCCACCTGCAGCTGAGCCCGCCAGGGTTAGAGCTGGGCTGCTTAGAAGTTTGAACAACAAAAATAAGGAAAAAAACCCAAAGTGTTGTAGCAAGAGCTACGCCAATCAGCCATGAAAAAAACAGGCTGCATAGCCAGGTTTTTTACTTCCATTACATTATTGTTATTTACAACTTTCCACTTCATCCCTCGTGCAAGTGAAAAGTGGGAAAAATTTCAAATTCAGACTCTGGAATTCTTCCTCTAGGCTCTTAAACTTGGGAGGGGAAGCTGGGAGAGAGAAAGAAAAAGTCAGCTCCAGGAGTTTCAATGATACTAATTGGGTTTGGCTGGGCTTTCCAGGTTGAATCAAGTAGATGCCAATTTAAACTAAACAGAATGTAGCAAGAAAGATTTTATGAAAACCAAGGGCAGATTTACTTTGTCTACTCAAGTAAAAATTAATGAATGAATAAACACTCCAGACAGCACTTTTGACCAGGTTCATTAAAGCACATGCTGTAACTTTATGATTCCTATCATCTCATACCTAGAAAACTGGCTTTCAAATTCATTCCTGAAAGGGCTGGTATTTATTAGGACTGGTCAGTTTTCTTTCCTTTTCCTTGTATTTGTCTTCTGGATAAACAGGACTGTGAAAAGGGTTTTGCATTGCTGTCTGCTGACACAGCCAGCACCTGGAGCCACGGTGGTGCTAACTTTGCTGTGCAGCAAATGTTCCTCTGAGAACACACTGCACTTTCCTCGAGCAGTGCTCTTCCTCACCCTCCTCCAAGCTCTTCAGAAAAGCGGGCAACATTATCCTCACTCTGCAGATGAGGGACAGCTGGAGGAAAGCAGAGCTTAGAGAGATAAGCAGAACATTTTGAGAAGATGTAAACTGTTTGCAGCTTCCCTGACACTCTCGGGGTGAGAGTGCTGTTTCTGTCACTGCTGGCTTTTCATTTCTGTGTTGAGAAGGTGCGTAATTAGCTTACTTTATAAATTAAACTGCAAAAAACTGTACTGAATTATAGCTGGAGTAGGCTGAGTTGCTGCACTAAGCAAGATTTCTGAAGCAAGAGCAGACAATAATAGCTGCTGTGCTGATACCCTTTGAATTTGAAACCTAAAGCTCTGGCACTTCCCAGGCAAAGTGAATCAACATGCATTCATAGTTGTCTCTGGCACAGGCAGAGGGATTGCACATGAATTTGAGGAGTGTAGGAACACCCCCAGGGCTGAGGGTGTGTGCGCTGATGTATGTACTTACATGTATCCAATTCTACTCTCTAAAATAACCACAGGCAGATGCATATTTCATGGCCTACCTGGTTCACCAAGCCTCTCAGCTGACAGTCTGTGAGCGAAATAATAGGAAGCTGAAATGCACAGTGGCAGGGAAGTTCCAGGTTTGATCAAGCAAACACCTCTCTGGTTCTAAATTGTTTTCAGCCAGCTTCCTTTGGTCATACTTCCTTGGTGATTTGCCTATAAAATGAGCTTTTATTTAATGTTTTGAAATACTGTGTTAATAACAAGGGTATTGAACCACATCAGATATTTCTGAATTCCAGCACAAATCTGCTATCTATTATTATTATTACACAAACAGCCCTGTTTAGGCAAAGGAGCGTTCCAATACAATTTGCCAAATGAGTAACAGGTCTCTGCCCTAAGGAGCTTACAGTCTAAAGGCAATTTTGGCAAAGTTTTCAAAGGTGCTGCATATCCAGAGTTTACAGTGACTTCAATGAGAACCTTTGAGTGCAATGACAACTTTGAAAGTCATGCCAAATATAAATAATTACTTTGGTAGGGGTTTTTTTTTAATATATGGAAGTCACTCATAACTTTTTAAATTACAAACATATTATCAAATTTCATTGTCTGACTTGCCTTGTCCCATCTCCCCCTTTCAGGACTGATCTTCATTTGGTCAATAGACATTTATCATTTTTTCCCCTACAATGTAAAAGAAGCCTGATTGTTCTTCTGGGGTTATCTAGCACTGCTAGGGAAAATCTTACTAAATGTAGAACCTAATGGGTTGAACTACATTCCTACTTTTGTAGGTGAATATAACTGGAAGGTTGCCTATTACTTGTAAAGGATGAATTGAGGGGATGGGTTTCATTAATGCTTACAAATGTAAGGAGCAAGTAGGTGGCACATTTTACATCTGTGATAGTATGTAGAATTCTCAGGGTGCATGGAAAGCAAGTTTTGATAGGTGTTTGTGCATAGCAGGGTATATTTTAAATAGGTAAAAAATAAGCTTCCTGGCAAGCTAATACCTTCAAAATACTAGGGCAGTATAATCTATAACAAAATATACCATTACCTTTAAAATTTAAGCAAGATACACAGAGCCCGTGATGTTTTCCACTATTCAGAAACACTTAAGTACCACTACCTAATTTATGGATGGGGAAACTGAGGAACAGACAGGGAATTTCACATGCTCAAGGTTGACCAGTATACCAGCTAGGAGTAACACCAGTATTCTGCTGCTGCAGTGCTGCATCATATTGACTACAAGTGCTGATTCAGCTGAAATCCATGCAAAAGCAGTGTAGAATTATCACCAATACTGGCAAGCAAGCTACAAAAGAAATCAGGTTTCTCTGACGCAGAATATGACATGAGAATGGCCCATTCTCTCTGACCATGACATCCTCACTCCAACCTGCCATAAGACTGGAAAAGGCAACATTCTCTTTTGATGACCTACTCAGCCCTTCCTCCTCCACAAGTGAGTAAGGCTTTGCCTCTGCTCCTCACCTTCCACTCAGGTTGCCCTTCAGGGAAACTGCTGGATCATCCTCCTGTGAGATTTCCCAGTGCCTGGCATCCCTTCAGAGCTACATTCTTGGGTAATCTCCTCTTTTCCTTCACATCATCCACATATATGCTTTAATAACAGTAACTATAGTTAAGCATTGTCTTATTTTAGCAGCAGTTTTCTAGAAGATTAAAAAAAAAACAAACTACCACTTTTGCTGATGTTGCTTATCTCCCTTGCCAAGTCCTCACCTCCTTCTCTTCTTCTTGGGTCTTTTCCAATGTCTGTTTTCCATCCATATAAATTTCCTTCTTGTTGAATATTGTACTCTATTCACACTTTTTCTTCCTATTTCCCTCTGCCTTTTTACCCCTCCCACACTGTATTTCTGTTCATGACCTCCATTCTTCTTCTCTGTGTCTCCCACATTCTTCATTTTCTATCTGATGTGTCCCAGTCTCAGCCAGAAACAGGTAAAGTTTAGGGAGTTTCAGAGCAAGTGCAGAAGCAGCAGTTGGTCAGGCCAAGCGAAGCATCTGCATTCATTGGCTTCTCAGCCATTTTTCATCTACCTTCTGCTTAGTCTGAGCAGATGGAAGGAGGCACACCTGCAACATCAGCTGGAGAGGTGCTCTGTAGTCATAGAGGATGAAGAGGTGGTACAGCTACCCAGGAACTAGAGTGCCCATGCCATTTGACTCTGTTGGCTGGACCTGGAGCTCCCTTCCAGCTTCCTTAGGGATTTCGAAAAAGGTTTTGGATGTGAGCTAGGGCAGGGGTAACTCGTTAAGTATTTTCAACAACCTTCAAGTCAATCTATTTCTGTAGCTAAACTAGAAGAACAGCTAGGTCAGCGATGTTATTTAATACAGTGAATCAGATAAACTGATACAAAAGTGTCTGTTTAAACTCATTATTCAGTATTTTGTATACTTAGAGATAGTGTCCAGTCAGTATGAAAAAAAAAATAATTTAATGAAAAACATTCACAGAAAGGACTCTCATGTTTTTAATTGCCTGGTCTGATTCAAAGGTATTAAGAATAAAATTTGTACAATCATCTGCCTTCATACCTAGTTGTCAGTCCCATGCAGAAGGGTTTGTACAGCACAGTGTCTTGTGACTGCTGTTCAAGAGAATGATTACATCAGCACTGAAAACACCATTCAAGGAATATAAACACCTCAAAGCATGCCTGTTTATCAGGCAGAGCCAACATGACCACAGGATTCACCTGCTCCCCAGGACTGACACCTCCAGCCCTGAGACTCATTTCCCCTCCAGCCTGCCCCTCTGCCTACAGAAGCAGCTGCCAGGGGAGGGACAGGGACGCAGATGGTTCTTCCTGAGCCAAAAGCCTTTTAAGCACCATCCCATGCAGATGTGCTCTCAGTGGGGACTGAAGTTTACATTGCCTGAGGCCTGACTCCCAACATCGCTACCACCAGTGGAAAAGTTGTAGACCAAAAAAACTTCACGTAAATAGTTTCTTGTTTAAAAGCTTAGTGCCTTCAGCTGTTTCTAACTGAAGCGTGTCAAGGTGTAGGAGGGAAGCCCTAATGGCTTATGGGGAGCTGGGAAACACCAACTTCCATGAAATGCCTGTGGCCAGCTTTAAATGCTCTTAGAGGTTTTATTTTTAACTGTTTCAGTAAGTAAGAGATCTCAAGTGGTTGTTTGGAGGATAAGTAAATGAAGTTCTGGTAATTTAATATCAGCTATGTACTTGGCCTCGTATTTTTTCTCTTCTCTGTCAGTTCTTCACCAAGCCACAGAAACCAAACTTTAATTGTTGTCTCTCCTTCAAAACAACATGATTGCTTTTGCAGTTCTCTCTTTGACAAGCTGCCAACAGTGCATTATCAGATACACAGGATCTCACAAGACTTTTAAAAGCTGCATATCATGACAAGCTGTCTTCATGGTAAGAAATAGTGTAGTGTTTGCTCTACTGAAACAGTAGTTAGCTGTGAGGTATACATTTCTAAATGATGACTGCAGAGTTTGGATGGTGATGTAAGGGCTGTAGAGAAGGCAGTAACTCTCTGAGAATGCCTGCCCAGAACTCTTCATCACTGAGGAATGGCTAAATATATAATAAATTTCAGGCTGATTGGCTGGAGGAGACTTCAGCTCCTTATTATCTCCTGCTAACATACTCACTGCAATGAGACATCTAACAGGGCTACTCTGATGCACAGGCTATCATACAACTCACCCACCCCCAGCTTTTTAAGATGCTGTTCTTTCATAAAAATGCTTATTGTTTTTCTCCCCTTTCTTGGCTTCGTGTTTTTCCATTATTTTCTCTAACACTCTTTTGAAAGTGTCTGCCTGCTGTCTACACCAAGTCACTGAACAAACTACTTCACGGAAGGTTTCCAAAGGGAAATTGCTCATTCCTTTCATCTGATTGGTGAGGTGCAACTTTGGTCTTTGAAACTTTGTTCAAGCCAATAATACATCCGTCTCTCTCGACGCATATACAGATTTAGTATCTGCTTCCTATTAATGTCCTGCTAAGATGCAGGTTATCTGGAATGCTGCTTCTGCTGCTACACTTCCAGAGTTGAGCTATCTGTAATGTGCTCAAAGGTTGCTTCTGCAGGTATCCTCAGTGCAGTAGAAACATAATTTTATGTTTATTTTATTTTTTTATAATTTTTTTTTCTTTCCATAAAGTGGTTCCATCAGTGGAATTACAGAGCACACTTCAGGTTTGGTGGCTTCGGTGTTACAAATCAAGGTAATTTTTCTCTTAGAATTTGACAGAATATCCCTTTTTAGAGTCATGCGACTTTCAGTAATTAAAAAAACCCCAAACCCTGAGCAGTTAACTATTGCTTTCAGTAAAGCAGAAGTTTGTTTGCTTTTATACCTGAAATCTTGCCAAGTAAAGCTTCTGCTTAACAGTTACTCCCGTTCATATTTAGGATTAACAAAACCCTGGTATATCTTTCCTAGTCATCATACCACCAAAGTCATAGATCAGGACCCAGAAGATAAAAGTAAGTAGGCTATGTTATGGATAACTACAGGACAGAGAAAGGAGTGAGTGCATGGACTGGTTGTCTCTGGAGTAGTGGATGTCCAAGTAGCTGTAAGGATATGGGTTGTCAGCCACGCACTCTTTGGCAGCCAGATGATGGGAAGTTCCCTGTTGCTGGACTCCAGACTAGGCAGATCAAAGTCAGCTGGGCAGGGCACTGACTCCATCATGGCCTTGCAGGCCACAGAGGAGAAGGTTCCCCACAGCTCTGACACTGACATAGTCGTTCCAGGCTCCCTAGTTTAGCAGCCCACTTTACAATGCTGAAGCGAATCGTACTGGGGAGTTTATCCTCCTTTAAAATATCACTCTAATTAGATAAGGGTGCAGCCTAAGCTGATTAATTAAAACATGATGCCTAATATGTAGTCAGTTAAAATAAATATCTGACTTCTGCACCATTTTCAAACATTTTTTGTTTAACAGGCTTAGGAGACTAAGCCATGTACTGGAAATACATGTAGTAATATTACATCCAGCCATGTTTACTATCAAGCCAAGAGAGTGCTGCTGTCTCTTCATCCTCTGAAATCTTTCCATCTACATATTTATTCTGTCACTGTTGGAATATATTGATACATGTTAACTAGTGAACCTTAGAAAGAATCGATGATGTCAATAATTTAAAGTATAAATACTTTCCAGGGTCATCAAAATCATGTTAATAATAGTCACAGCTTTCTACAACAAAGTGACTACATCAATCAACCAGGGAAAAGCAGTGGATGTCATCTAGCTGAACTTCTGCAGGGCCTTTGACAAGGTCCCCCACAACATCCTTCTCTCTAAATTGGAGAGATATGGGTTTGATGAGTGGACTGTTCAGTAGATAAGGAATTGGCTGGATGGTCTCATCCAAAGGGTAGTGGTCAATGTTTCTAAGTCCAGATGGAAAGCAGTGACAAGTGGTGTCCCTCAGGGGTCAGTGCTGGGCCCAGTGTTGTTTTGTATCTTCATTAACGATATTGGCAGTGGCACTGAGAGCACCCTCAGCAAGTTTGCTGGTGACACCAAGCTGGGTGGTGCAGTCAACATGCCAGAAGGACAGGAGGCCATGGACAGGGACCTGGACAAGCTAGAGAAGTGTGCCCAGGTGAACCACATGAGGTTCAACAAGGCCAAGTGCACCTGCACCAAGTGCAGGTCCTGCACCTGGGCCGAGGGAACCCAAGATATGAATACAGGCTGGGGGAGGTCACACTTGAGAGCAGCCAGCAGATCAAGAGAGGTGATTCTGTCCCTCTACTCTGCCCAGGTGAGACCTCACCTGGAGTGCTGCATCCATTTCTGGAGCCCCCAACACAATAAAGATGTGGACCTGTCAGAATGTGTCCAGAGAAGGGCCATGAAGATGATCAGAGGGCTGGAGCATCTCTCTTATGAGGACAGGCTGAGAGAGTTGGGGTTGTTCAGCCTGAAGAAGAGAAGGCTCTGGGGGGACCTTATAGTGGCTTTCCAGTACCTGAAGAGGGCCTACAGGAAATCTGGAGAAGGACTTTTTACAAAGGCTTGTAGTGAGAGGACAAGGGGTAATGGTTGTAAACTGAAAGAAGAGAGATTTAAGTTAGAGATCAGGCAGAAATTCTTCAGTATAAGGGTAGTGAGACACTGGAACAGGCTGCCCAGAGATGCTGTGGGGGCTCTATCCCTGGAGGTGTTCAAGGGCAGGTTGGATGGGGCTCTGAGCAGCTTGTTCTAGTGGGAGGTGTCCCTGCCCATGCAGGGGAGTTGGAACATGATGATCTTCAAGGTCCCTTCCAACTCCAAACATTCTGTGATTCTGTGAATAGGTGATGAAACGTTGCCTCAATCATGACCACTCATGAAGCCATGAGCTGGATCATTCACCTCACCCATATTTGGAGTTTGCATAACTGACACAAATTGATTAAGAAGCACCATGATCCAGCTCTAGTTTCTTCAAGTGCCAATTTAGTACCTGTTTCCAGTAATGGAAATCTAATGATCAGCTGGGATGGAGCTAGCCTTACAGTTAGCACACAGTCTCCAAGACAGCTTTCTGTCTTCAGTCCTTTTCTGTAACTCTGCTGGTTTGCAGGAGAAGTTGAGTCTCATCCATGTCTTCATCACACCACTTGTGTGGCACTTGGACTCCAAGGACTCCAAAAATAATGCTGCTTAGGTCCTCAAGACATCATCATCTTGAGGACATCCATTCTCTTTTTCTTAAAAAGATATTACTGAGGTGAACAATGCCAGCTGAGAAAAGTCTCTCTTTTGTTTGTAGCTGAAGGGCTCCATTAGCACTTATGCCTTAACATTATTTGTTTTGCTGTTGTTTAAAAGGAATGTATAAGACAAGGATCATTTTAGCGTGCAGCTGGAACTGTGGCTCCAGTGGGTGGGGGCTGCACCATCACATATCCTACCTCTAAAGAGCTTCATTTGTGTGAGCTGCTGATGTTAATTTGTCCTTGTAGGACCAAGCTTTCACCAGTTTCCCAGTCATTTTGCTTGGTTTTTCACAAATGGGCAGAAGAAAATACCACCCAAAATGGTCTTGGCTCATTTTTTTAAATTATTATTACTTTTAATTTAATGAGAAGGTAGAGAATGTTGTTCCTTTCAGTACACTTTATCTTGATGGTTGGCTTTCCACAGAAATTCTCTGCTTTGTATCATGGTTTTATCAGTGGTTTTGAATGAGCAAAGTAGTAAGGGTTAAAAACAGTGCTTGAGTTTGAGAAAGATATAAGGCCAATTGCTGTCAGGGAGCTTTTGTTAGATGCATTCATGATATTTTTTTAACAGGGTTGGTGTATTTTCTTGAAAAATAGGACATAGTTCTACCAGACTCTACACCAAAATATTTCAGACTCCTTTCATCTAAGAATTCATTGGTTATATATACTTTAAATTAAATGGGCCAATAGAAATGGCCACTGATTTATTGTAAACGGCTGTTGAGTCCTAGTTGTGCCATGGGTAAGTGGGAAGAGGTGAGTTAGTTTTCCAAGATAATCTGAACTTGCTACCTCCCAGTTACTCACTTACGACCTGGTGAGCATGGCTAGGATGGCACACATACTGGGAGAAGAGGGGCATTCTTGCCCCATTCATCTTAAATCAAGAGGTAAGGTGAGAGGGATTTCAACTTCCTCTCACCAAGGCATGGTTTGCTGGGAAAACATTTTTATCCATGATCTAAACTCAGAGCCAAAAGTAAAAGGAAGGGAAGGGAAGGGAAGGGAAGGGAAGGGAAGGGAAGGGAAGGGAAAGGAAGGGAAAGGAAGGGAAAGGAAGGGAAAGGAAGATAGGAAGAAGGAAGGGAAAGGAAGGGAAAGGAAGGGAAAGGAAGGGAAAGGAAGGGAAAGGAAGGGAAAGGAAGGGAAAGGAAGGGAAAGGAAGGGAAAGGAAGGGAAAGGAAGGGAAAGGAAGGGAAAGGAAGGGAAAGGAAGGGAAAGGAAGGGAAAGGAAGGGAAAGGAAGGGAAAGGAAGGGAAAGGAAGGGAAAGGAAGGGAAAGGAAGGGAAAGGAAGGGAAAGGAAGGGAAAGGAAGGGAAAGGAAGGGAAAGGAAAGGAAAGGAAAGGAAAGGAAAGGAAAGGAAAGGAAAGGAAAGGAAAGGAAAGGAAAGGAAAGGAAAGGAAAGGAAAGGAAAGGAAAGGAAAGGAAAGGAAAGGAAAGGAAAGGAAAGGAAAGGAAAGGAAAGGAAAGGAAAGGAAAGGAAAGGAAAGGAAAGGAAAGGAAAGGAAAGGAAAGGAAAGGAAAGGAAAGGAAAGGAAAGGGAAGGGAAGGAAAGGAAAGGAAAGGAAAGGAAAGGAAAGGAAAGGAAAGGAAAGGAAAGGAAAGGAAAGGAAAGGAAAGGAAAGGAAAGGAAAGGAAAGGAAAAGAATCCCTTGGGATCTTTTCAAATGTTTTCTTGGAAACAAGACTGTGAATTAGGCTTCTATTTTGTTCCACTGAAAGTAATGAATAATACTTAATAACCTCCTTATGTTATTGTTGGCCTGCCTCTGGAGTAGTTACCCTGACTGGTCGGTGTGGATAACAGATGTCAGAAAAGGTGCTAGGGTATTGGTATATACCTTGGTGAAAAATTTACCATCCCCATTCAAGAGTGATACAGTGTCTTTGGAAAAATTGTCATTGTTGCTGCATTTAGGACAGATTGAATTAATAATTGGAAAGGCTGTCTATGAGGTTCGCACAGGGTATTGGCTGTTTCTTTAACTGGCAAAATAGCCTAATCTGGATAGATTTCCCCTAATTAAGATGGAGTTTCATGTCGGGGGGTTGGCCACTGCCCCACCAGCAGGGCTGCAAAACCCCAGCCTGCCCTTCAGCACTCCTTCTCATCTCTTGTTGCTCTGCACCACATCTGCTGACCATCCTTCTGGATGATGCCCTTTGGGAGCCAGTGCCTAGAGCTGTGGTTGTACAGAAGAGCATTAGCTGAGTGCTCAGTCCCAGAGACTGAAAATCACTCAGCAGCTGTGCAACCAAAACTCTCAAAGCTGCCTACCTCTGAATGAATTAAATAAAACCCATGACAAATACCCCACCTCTGCTTTTGAAATGGTTGCCTGTGACACAGCCTCTAAGCAAATTTTAACCTCAGTTACCCCTCCTCTGAAGTTTTGTTTTAATTTACAGCAAGCTGAATTAAAGCTGTTCAGGTTAAAACAAAATGTCATGATGGTATATGGCATATTTTTCTTGTCTCTTTCTGTTTCTGCAAGTGGGAAAATACACAAATTCTTTGGATATTTCAAATAATCTTTCTTGTCTCACTCTGGAGTGAGTTTCTGGGCAGCCTGTGTCAGGAAACGGAGCATTCCTGTTTCTTTGTACACTTTAATCCTTGATTTAGGGTTACTTTCTGTTTCTTCTGGGTTTTCTTTAATCTCAAAATATGTTGAAAATCAATGCAAACTGAAATTGCTTTGCCCTTGTTTAGAGGGGTCTTGTGTTTGCCTGCTGATCTGTCACTGTATCTCCATAAGGCTGAAACTTTTATTTTTCATCTAAATCCTCTAGAAGATTATCTGCATTTAATCATGTTAAGTTTTACCTATGTTGATATAAAACAGCTTCAGCTCCCCATTTTTTGTTGCTAATCCCCTCACTACAAGAAGGAAGCACCATTTGAAGCCTCTCTCCTGCCAGTCCCTATGTATTCCCTTCTGAGCATCACCCAGTCTTGCAGCTAAGAGAGGAATTTGTCTGGGGTCCTGTTTTTTGTTTTCTTTCTTTCTTTCTTTCTTTCTTTCTTTCTTTCTTTCTTTCTTTCTTTCTTTCTTTCTTTCTTTCTTTCTTTCTTTCTTTCTTTCTTTCTTTCTTTCTTTCTTTCTTTCTTTCTTTCTTTCTTTCTTTCTTTCTTTCTTTCTTTCTTTCTTTCTTTCTTTCTTTCTTTCTTTCTTTCTTTCTTTCTTTCTTTCTTTCTTTCTTTCTTTCTTTCTTTCTTTCTTTCTTTCTTTCTTTCTTTCTTTCTTTCTTTCTTTCTTTCTTTCTTTCTTTCTTTCTTTCTTTCTTTCTTTCTTTCTTTCTTTCTTTCTTTCTTTCTTTCTTTCTTTCTTTCTTTCTTTCTTTCTTTCTTTCTTCCTTTCTTCCTTTCTTCCTTTCTTCCTTTCTTCCTTTCTTTCTTCCTTTCTTTCTTCCTTTCTT
>NW_009952480.1:1180197-1202118 GCF_000747805.2 Chaetura pelagica
CCTTCCTTCCTTCCTTCCTTCCTTCCTTCCTTCCTTCCTTCCTTCCTTCCTTCCTTTTCTCTTTTTTTCCTAAGCAGAATTTACACCATATTTTGCTAGTTTGGCTGTTTAGCAGGCACAGCTCTTCAGAGTAGTCCTCACTGTCACGCCAGCAGCAGGTCACTCAGATGCATTAAGGTCTGAAGCCAAAGTGACCAAAGCTTCTGCTGTCTGAAAAATGTTAAGTTGCTGGTCTTCTCAGGTTCAGTCAGTGACAAGACAAGCATTTTCCCAGCAAATATCAAGGGTGCTGCAGTGAGAATATTTAAACCTTCACAAGTGCAACTATCTGTGTCTCTCACAAAGCACACATACAAGTTCATTTTTGCTCTAAATAACACTGGTGACAGCACAGAAAGGTCCAGTGGAGCCCAGGGCTTTACAGCCCTTTTAGTAACAGGCATTTTTATTCTCATCTAGGTAGAACGGGTACCTGATAAGAATATAGCACTACAGAGTTTTTATCCAGGAGATAAAAGACTTTTTTGTAGATTTTTGCTTAGCATTTTGGCAGGCAGCTCCCCAGACTCACCCACTCCCAGTGCCATTTTCACAGCTGTCTCAGCTCCTTGTTCCCTCCCCTGCCACACCACAGCCCTTGTGCTGCAGCAAGCACAAAGCTGACAAGTCTTTCCTGAACTAAATCAACCCCTCTTTGATATCCACTTCTCTCAATGAGCAGTGACTCTGCCACCCTGCTGCCCATGGGGCTCCTTCCAGCCTGCCACATGCTGTTCTCAGAGTCTTACAGCCTCCCCTGCCTCTGTGGGCATTCTGAAGAGAAGGGAAAGTAAAAAGAAGAAAGGGAAAATAAGGGGGTGTGAACAGATAATGGCATTAGATATTCCCTTCTGTTGGTGCACAAAATTTCCCTAAAAAGCTCTGAAGACCTTCCTGAAAATATGAGCACTAAGATGTGTGGTCACCCAGGCCAGGTCGCTGAGCCCACACCTTTCAGCCGATCTCTTTCCCCACAGCTGCTCAAAATTGGAGCAGAAGGAGGTTTAACAAAGCATTTTAGAAGTCATTAGCTTGTGGTAATGTTGCTTGCCACAAGACAGACATCACAGGTGTATGGCTTGCCCTTGAGTATCTAAGGTTAGAGCTACTTTTTCTGTCAAGTGGCAGCAATGGAATAAATGCCCCACACATAAATGAAATTAACTCTTCTGTTCTTGCAGCTGTAAAACTGCACTGCAGTTCATGGAACAGAGACAATCTCTTGATATGGTAGTGCTCAAGGGATGTGCTCACACACATGCTGACCATTCCTTAGCCACAAAGCTTGAATTGCCAGCACTGAGAAGGTAAAGCAGGAGACCAAAATGGACAAGCTATGGAAGGACTAAAGAATGGAGAAACAAAACTCAGTTCATAAGAAAAACAAAACTGTAATTCACAAACCAGAGCAAGATGTAACCTTTCTGCTTTCCTGATTGTAATGATTTACAGGTGCACAAAGGTGGAAATAGGCTCTTGCATTGCAGAAGATATGGATCTGGTGGGGTAGCTGAACAAGCTATGTCTGGGATGCCTGTGGGGATGGCAAGGAGGCACCCTGGCAATCCCCTATTGCTGCTGTGGCAGTGGTAAGCAAAGAACACTACCCTTTTCCCTTTTGGTCTTGCAAACTCTCCTCACGAATCACAGAATATTAGGGACTGGAAGGGACCTCTAAAGATCATTGAGTCCAACCCCCCTGCCAGAGCAGAGGAAAAACAAAACAAAACAAAAACACCCCCACACCCCATCAAACAACCCAAACCAACAAAAAAACCCAAGACAAACACAAAAACCAAACCAAAACCAACCAACAAACAACGAACAAACAAACAAAACCACCACCACCACGACAACAACAACAAAAAAACAAACACAAAAAACCCCACACCAAACAAACAACTAAGGCAGATCACTCAGAAATGCAGCCAGACAGGAAAGTCTGCAGAGAAGGAGACTCCACAATCTCTCTGGGGAGCCTGTTCCAGGGCTCTATAACCCTCACGGTAAAGAAGTTCTTCCTCTTGTTGAGGTGGAACTTCCTGTGCTGAAGTTTGAGTCCATTGCCTCTCGTCCTATCACAGGGCACAAGTGACAAGAGGTTGTCCCTTTCTTCTTGATGCCCAGCCCTCATGCATTTATAGACATTAATTAGATCCCCCCCCTCAGTCTTCTCCTCTCTAGACTGAAAAGCCTCAGGTCTCTTAAACTTTCCTCACAAGGCAGGTGTTCCAGTCCCTTAATCATCCTCATAGTCCTCCACTGGACTTTCTCCCTGTCCCTCTTGAACTCAGGAGACCAGAACTGGACACAATACTCCAACTGAGGTCTCACCAGGGCTGAGTAGAGGGACTTCCTTGCAAGACATCACCCCTTCCAGGGAGCACCCTACTGCTGTAACCCTTGCCAGAGACTGCTTTTGCAATTTTGTGTAAGCACTGACCCCTCTTTTGCTGACCATTCTTCTCTTCTATGGTCTTCAGGTAACTCTTCTGGCTCAGTCTTAAGTTACACTGAGTCAGTCCCCAGCATCCCAGGTGTGCACAGGGGCTGCACAGCCAAGATTGTTACACGCCTCAGTGGACTGCACAGCCTGGGACACCTGATTCATAGTTGTTCTTTGGCTACACCCTTGTGTTCAAAACACAAGCCAGGTTTTGAAAAATCATGGGACTTAATGATAATGAGATTCTACAAAGGCAAAAATGGGTCGATCTTATTTGCTTTTAAAAATTATTTAACTTATGTGCTTTTAGGTAGCTCTCAGATCAGCGTTCAAAGCTCTTCTCCATACCTGTGAGGGATACAAGCAGATGTAAATCCAGAACCTGGAGTTTTAATTATAAAATTGAATACTGGAAGTTTTCTAGTTAAAACATGAGCACTAGCAGCCTTGAAATCAGAACAATTTACATTGCTTCACATACCCCAGCTTAACAGCAGTGCTGCCTAGTACCATCCTCACTATGAGAGAGAACCTGGGAAAAGAAAGCTAGACTGGTATTGGGATGTCTTTTTTGTGTCCCTCTTGAAGAATGCAAGCCAGATCACACTAATCCCAGATTCCCTGACTCCTATTTGACAAATCTACATTTGTACACAAAGCTAAATGTCTCTGCAGTGTGAAAAACCTATCTAATATCTGTCATGCACTCTGGTGTGATTCTGGGAGATACTGTTCCAAATGGGCTACAAGAAGAGCAAAATTAATTTGGTTTTGTAGCTTTATGTGGTAGATAAGGGCAAGGATTGCAGTAAAATGCTATTAAAATGTTTTAAAGTGAAGGTCTTCCTTCTCTTTGAATGGACATCTCAACAAAGAGAGCCCTGGAAGTCTCTGTGATCTGGATCCATCACTGGAGTGAGACAGGATGGCTTGTGAATCTTACTCCTGAGGTTCTGTGCAAGTGAAAATTCATCCAGGCCTTCAAATATAGCCTAACTGGAAGGTGGAATTTATGCAAAGCAACTGAATTTGGTAAGACAAGTTTCCTGGGAATTTGAAATTAATTCAAACTGCACCATTGCAAGCCAAGTTTTAAACAGTTCAAACTCTGGCCTAGTTGATCGTCTTATCTTCTTCTCCCTTCCTGCCAATCCATTACAGATTTGGCCTCTACAAGAGCATTATTAAAGAGAGGAGAAAACTGCAAAATGCACTTTTGGAGCTAGTTTTGTCTTTTTGAAACCATGATATACTGAAATACTTAAAATCTCCTTGCTGTATACTTTTCACAAATCTTCTGTTTCTGATATTGGTCTGAGCTTGGAGTTTCGTGACACAAAAATATGAGACCTTCACTTCATTGAGTCTTTGCTTTGTGTACAATGGGCACACCCTGAACTCCTTTTAAAATTGCAATTTGTTATGTTTTAACATTTGTGGAGCGATGCAGAAACTATAGGTGAAAAAGTAATTTTTGAGTACTGCTGTAATGTGGGTACAAAGACTGTGATTAATTCACATGAGGAAAGTAACCTAATTCAAAGCATGGGGTTGGGGTGGTTTTTTTCCTGTGGTCATTTCCATAATTGGTTAGAAAATCAGCTCTGATCAAGGAATGTTTTTATTTGTTTTAACTATGTCCTGCATAATGGAGATGTAATAAGTCAAAACAATCACATTAAGGTAATTATATTTTAATAAACATAAGCTTGGTGCTTCAGACTGGAAATGGAACCTGTACCCTGAGCCAATTAGGAGCTGTGAAATGAAGAGGAGACAGTTGATTGCAGTTTGTGGAGTGCATTTATTAAACTAGTAACAAATAATCTATTAATCTTTCTCTAAACATCAACAACATAAAAGAGTTCCTCACCTCAAAGTCAGTTGCATTAAATAATTTCACACAAATGAAATGAGGTGCCAGAAGTTTGCATGTCGGTATATGATTTATAGCATGAATTAGCTGCTTTTGTGTGATGAAGGGTGTAATTAAACTCCAGCGGCAGCATGTGACCATAGCAAATGGCTTGGCAGAGTGTTGCTCTCTGGAAGCTGGCTCACAGGGTAAAAGGTTTGTGTTTCTGGTGGTACTGACAGGTCAGCGTGACCTGGTCCCTGGGCAGGCTCCTTCCTACTTTTCACAGAAACACAGAATCACCAGGGCTGGAAAAGACCTTTAAGATCATCAAGTCCAGCCTATGACCACCACCACCACATCAGCCAGACCATGGCACTAAGTGCCACATCCAGCCTTTCCTTGAACACATCCAGGGATGGTGCCTCCACCACTTCCCTGGGGAGTCCATTCCAACGTCTGATCACCTTCTCTGCGAGGAAGTACTTCCTAATATCCAACCTAAACCTCCCCTAGTGCAGCTCCAGGCCATGCCCTCTTGTCTTGTTGCTAGTTGCCTGGAAAAAGAGCCCAGCCCTGACTGCAACCTCCCTTCAGGTAGTTGTAGAGAGTGATAAGGTCCCTCCTGAGTCTCCTTCAGGCTAAACAACCCCAGCTCCCTCAGCCTATCCCTATAAGACTTTCCCTCTAGGCCTTTGACCAGCCTCGTTGCTCTCCTCTGGACCTGCTCCAGCACCTCAATATCCTTCTGGAAGTGAGGGGCCCAGAACTGGATGCAGGACTCGAGGTGCGGCCTCACCAGTGCTGAGTACAGGGGGGGGAATTGGATCCCTGCTCCTGCTGGTCATGCTATTCCTGATACATGCACAAAGGACATGTGCTGACTTACCTGAAGCATGGTAAGCCAGAGTAACTGTAGCAAGCAAAACACAATACCCTTTGTAAAAGAAGAAACATTTCACTAAGGTTGCCTGACAAAGACTCTAAAAATATTGCAGGTGAATAATGTAAAGGAAAGCTGTCAACTAAAAAACAGCATTACTTTCTGAGTAAGTTATACTTGTGATGCTGGTGTTACCAAACCGGGTGATACAGGGAAAGACTTGTGTGCTTTCCTTTGCAATGCTTTCCTCCTCAGCCCTTTTTTGTAGCCAGGTCTCAGTTCTCCCTGTTGCTTTTGTATCTGATGCAGCAAAGGAGAGGAAAATCATTTCAAAAGCTGTAATAAGGTGAATCTGTAGACTACACAGAGAAATGGGAAAGCCCAGAGGCACGTGGCATAGGTATAATTTCAGAAACTACATTTCATGTTCCCGTTCTGTGGGGAGGACCTCTAAATAGCTGGGTGTCATCTAGCAGGGACCCACATCCAACAGTCTGCCAGAGCAACAGTGTACATGCTTATTTACAATCCACCTGCTCAAGTAGGTGATTTCTTCCTTTATTTAATACTGTGCAAGGACACACTGCTGCTATTGCCATTGGTATTTTCATGATGTTATATGGACTGCTCTTAGTTGAGTAAGACAAATTATCTCTTTCACATTGAAGAAAAAACAAATAGCTTAAGTTTGATGGTGGTGAATCACCAGCTTCTGATCTGTTTGAGAAAAAAAAAGAAAAAAAAAAAGGCAATCTAATATTTTATTCGTCTTACTTACCAATACACAAATTGCTGGCTCAGTATATGCAAGCCAATACATTTTTGCTGGTAGCATCATTGCAAGTCATGGAGTTAAACTTCAAAATCCCCCCATAATTAACTTTCCTAGTTATGTTGGTTCTCTGTCTTCACTTTTTCCTTCCCTAAATCCACATACTTTAGTCTGATTTTCTTTTGCTCTCTAATGCCACATGGTCTTTAATGCCTTAGGTAACAATCTTAGCATCTTTTTTTAGGGTCTCTATATATCTATTGTCCAAACAGGTGTTTGGGCAGATATGAAGCAGATTTGTAGTAATCAAGACTATGGACTGTAATAATGCAAGCAATTTATCAATTAAGTGGATTTGGTATAACATAAGTTATCAGGGTGCTTGTTTTTTGCCTTTGTGCCATTGAATGCAACCTGGAAGAGAAGTAAGGGATCCAGTATGTCATGTCCACAGGCACAAGCACTGGTTTATGCTTGATAGAATAGCAAGGAAAGCTGCAGAGTTATATAATGTGGGTTTGTTGTTGTTTGTTTTTTTTATTCTAGGAAAAATGCATCACATGTATTCCTTAGTTGAAAACCTAGATTTTAAAAGATTGCTGAATACTTAGAAAACTTTTTAATGAGATGAAAGTAGAGACAGCTGCAGAGGAGTTTTAGATGGACATACTGACACATGTTGTGGAGATATTTGGGGCCTTCTCTAGGGCACAATAAAGCTTCTGATAAGTTGTTATGCATCACTTCTCTCTCTCCTGATTTTGTTTGTTGAATATCTCTTGTCTAGAAAGTCAGTTTGGTTTCCTGACTGCCACTGTCACACCACCTAGAAGCACAGAGGCTGAAGGTAAGTCAGGTTGCAGAGGCAGTGACACATAACGAGAAAGGGGTACAAGCAGTGGCCTTGCCTGATGCCAGCTCAAGGGAACAGCTGTAGGTTGAGGTCTGAGCAGATGTAGGTGGAGGGCAAGAAGGGTAAAGAGGTACAGTTAGCCCAGGGGCTGTGACAAAGACTCTCTTATTCATAGCCTCAAGTTACTAGCTGACTGGCTTCTGGTATGAGCTGCTTGTGTCTCGTGAGAGGAAATGGTTTTGTTAAAAAAGTGGGTTTGAAAGCATAGCCAAAAGCTCCCTAACACCGTTTCCAAAAGAGCTGATCTGAGAGCAAGAAAGAGAATTATCAAAATTGTCATGTGTGGTTTCCATCTCTCTCTTTTAGGTATCTGTCAAAATTTATTGGTTAGGATTTAATACCTAAAAGAGAGAATAACTCGGCACTCATTGCCAGAGCTCCAAAAGCAAACATGATTGCTATTTTTATTAATCACTCATAGCAGATCCTTCAGAGCGCTTTCCCCAGAATCATCCTCTCCCCAGCATCCTTTCTGCAGTGGGGCAGGTGAAGTATCTCCTAGACAAAGCCTGAACCAGGCCTCCTTTTCTCCAGCAACTGCAAGCATGGCACAGGGGGTCATGGCTGCGTTGCAAAATCCCCATGAGGCAAGTGCAGGACAGCAAGCTCTGACAGCACCCCAGGGAAGGCAGGCTCACCCCCAGAACTGTAATGAGGCCAGCAAGTCTCCATCAGTGCCCCTTCTCCCCCAGCACATGAGCTAACAGTGAGCTTCTTGACCACAAAGTTTATCAACCATTCAGCCAGCTTAAAGGTATTACCTCAGTACATACTTCAAATAATTATGAGTAATCTAATCAAAGTTACCTGTCATGTATCAATGAATCAATGAAACAATTTCATTGGCAACCAAGCACTTTATTTCTGTTTTACCAGTTGGAAGCAGGTCCCTCTTGATTGAGAGGCATCAGACAGTGAAGTCATATAGCTCAAGCAATCTCCCAGCAAAATCCTTTGTGAAATGTGAATTCTGGTGCCCCGTTACATGGAGTTTACATCTTTTGAACCATCAAGGTTACAAGTTGTCATGGGAAACCTCCCCTGATAAACCAGGACAGGAGGAACAGAGCAACAGTGCCTCAGCCCACGGAAACAAAATAGAGGGCAAGAGTGATTTTAGAAATACACCTCTAAAGAGTGTGGGATTTTTTCCCCTCACACAAAGGTTCTACTATCTTGGACTGCCACAGAGACACTTTAGCCTAACAAAATTTTGAATGGCATGGTAATACTGTAGGCAATCAAAATTTTATTTCTAGGTCTGTGCAACTAGTGGTAAGGAATTTACTGCAGCTTGATTTATGCAGCCCGCAGCCACTCCTCACTGCAAAATAAGCTACAGACAAGTCCACTCACAGTTTCTGCTATTCTGCAAGCTCAAACCATGGGGTCAAGGGAAAAAAAAGCTTCAAATCAACCCAGAGACAAGCAGAATCAATGGCTGCTTTCCTAAATATAGCTTTTGACTTCTTACCAGCTTCAGTTTGTTATAGTGATATGGAATAAAAAACTTGCTTTGCCTTCTAGGGTGTTGAATGGCAAATCACATGGATGGTGAGTTTTGCAGATTTTATGGTGAGGAATGCAATATTTAACCATAGTGATTTAGTGTTAGCACGGTGCTGCATATTATTTTGGTTCCAGAAATTCTAACACTTTATCTTAGTTCGGACTTGTCTTTTTTTGCCACTTACTACTTTTATTATTGACATCAAATGGATGCTGTGCTCTCTTCCTGAAATACAAACAATTAGTTAAGTGCTATATATTTTGCATGTAATTGAATTTGATATACCTCTAATAAGGCTCCTGATCTTATCCCAGTGCAGTAACCTCTTTGATATGAAATATCATAGGAAGAATATTTTCTGCCTGAGAGCCGTTGCTATAAATGAGCTGCAGCAACAAATTAAAACATTAAGGAACATACAGTTGAATAAATATCAGTGAAAATATAAGAAGAATGGCACTGTGGTTTTCTGCCAGTGTTACGGAGATTCAATCGGTGTCTAGAGGTCTAATTACAGGAAATGGTTTTGCAGTATGAAATTAAATAATACGAAATAGAGAAGTGAATGAGAATGATATAGACACCTAGCATGCTTTTGGTCTGGGCATAATGAATTAATTAAGAAGAATCAGAATTAAGTAGTAAAGATGAAATTCTGCTGTGAGTTGCACCTCTTCAAATCTGGCATAATTTCACAGACTTCACAGAAATCACACTGGATATGAGTGCGAAACTTGGAAAACTGTCACCCTGACAAGTCCAAATTTATCATCCCTTTTGGTCTAAGGTCCACTTTTAGCACAGTTCAGGGGCCAGTTTGGAAGCCAGTGCCCCCAGTTCACAAGATAAAGGGCAAAATTTTATTCCCACTCAGCTACTTCAGGGCGTCTGAGCAATGAGGCAGCTTCTTTCTTTAGCTTTGTGTTTCAAAAAGGGCGAGGAGGAAGTCTGCTGTTCCTAGATTAATTTTGGGCCATATAGTCTCCCTGGCTTTACGTGTCTGCACTTTCCTCTGTTTTGTTGCAGACAACTGACCAGCAAGCCCTGCCTGAAGCACATATGGGATGGCCGTGTCACTCTGCCCCATCTGCCTAGTGTTTGTCTCATCAGCACCTGCAAGTGCTGTTCGCTCTTTAGTCTCCCAGCCGAGCACCTCTAGTGCTGCCAAACGTGCTTGGTAAAATGTACTGAGACACTCATTTAAATGTTTCTTAAACAGGAAACTGCTGCTGGAAAGTTGAGCACTATTTTATATTTAAACAAACAGTGGGAACTGGCGTGAGTGTCACTTTGTGATGTAGAGGAAAATTTGAGTGACTTGCATTATCCCACAGGTATCCCCTTGAAAACAAACCTGAAAGGCTGTTACAGACCCTGCTCAAATATGAAAGTTTTGCAATGGTAAAAGCAGTGAAAGGGTTAACTTGCACAGTTCTTTCACTGCAAATGTAGGCGTTAAGGAAAAGTGATGCACATGATGGTGTAGCATTGGTGTTTCCCTTGTGATTGAAGGAAAGTAGTTATTAAGGTCAACCATGCATATTTTTAGCTGATGTGGAGCACCTTTCAGCCTGAGCACTCCTAAGGAGTGTACTTAAGGTCAAGAAACTTGCATATTTTGTGCGTGAAGTAAAAAAGGGAAGCAAGAAATGGTGTGTTGAGTACCTCCTTATATAAGCTTTGGAATATTAAGGCTTAAGATTTTTATTTAGCCTCCCTTTCCTGTGAAGTTGGCCATCAGTATTGTCAGGCATATGAGATCAACTGCAGCTGTCATGTTTCCAGGAAGTTTGAGGCATCCAAGGGGATGCCAAGTTACAGAGGCATGGGAAGCTCAGATGTGCAGCCAAAATGTGCATGGGTTGGGGTAATTTGGGCCTTCAGATGTTCTGGGAGGCCAGTGCTTCACACCTGTTTTTTTTCCTGGGTCTCTGTTGTGCAGGAGGGTTTTGACTCTTCTGCTCTCTTTACTTATCTTTTTGATAAGCTGTCCATCTGTGGAAAGTGCATGAACTCTTGGAACAAAGCAGACCATTTCCACCTCTGTCATCCAGTGATGGTACAATAGCTACCACAGTCACACAGTGTCTATTTTATTCACTGTAGTATATTCCTCCAGTGACAGTCCCAGTAGTTTACAAAGCTGATGGCACATGCCAACAGCATAGCCAGGAGACCTTACCTGAGAATGCATCTGGAGACATGCATTAGGCTGTCATGGAGACATGTACTAAGGCAAAAGTAGAAGAGAGCCTTACATTTTTCCTGAGCAACTGGAATGGTTAGAAGCTCTAGTCAGCTTTCCAGATACATCACAGTATTTTTTGGTTCGTCATCATCCTGCATTCTTCATGCTGACCTATCTGCCTCTCTCACTTCATGTTGACAAGTGCCATATAAATGACCTTACTAATAATAGAAAAAGACACATTTATATATGCATATCATTTATGTATTATAGATATATAATTTATACAATGTATCATACATATAGTTCATACAATTAGCATTTGAATTTCTTTTTATAGAATCATAGAATCACAGAACTATTCAGGTTGGAACAGACCTTTGGGATCACTGAGTCCAACCATCATCCCTACTCTACAAAGTTCTCCCCTAAACCATATCCGCCAACACCACATCCAAATGGTCCTTAAACACATCCAGGGATGGTGACTCAATCACCTCCCTGGGCAGCCTATTCCAGTGTCTGACCACTCTTTCTGTGAAAAAAAAAAGTCCTAGTGTCATCTAAACCTGCCCTGGTGCAGCTTGAAGCCATTCCCTCTTGTTCTGTTGCTAATTACCTGTGAGAAGAAACCAGCACCAATCTCTCTACAATGTACCTTCAAGTAGCTGTAGACACTGATGAGGTCTCCCCTCAGCCACCTCTTCCTCAGACTAAACATTCCCAGCTCCTTCAAGCATTCTTCATAAGATTTATTCTCTAGGCCCTTCTCCAGCTTTGTTACCCTCCTCTGTACTTGCTGGAACACCTCGATATCTCTTGAACTGAGGTGCCCAAAACTGGACACTGTTTATGATCCACAAATTAAGATGGTTATTGATTGTCCAATGCCAAGGAATTACTTGCAATTCTAATAATTTTCTTGTGACTTTTTCTATTAATTTTCTTTTTGAGCCTAGGCATGCCTTGGCATTACAATATTTTGGAAAGATGCCCTTTTCTTCAGTCGTAAAAGTCCTCTCCATTTAACATTTAATATATTCTTGTCTGTGGGTATATTAGACTAAACTTAGAAATGCATTGAAAACTATGGACTGAGTTCTTTCTCCCATGAGTACTTTGAAGCACAAAAAAATGTTTTTCTGGTCCTGAAAATCTGGCCTGAAAAGCATGCCATATGATTCTCCATGCAGTGGGTAAGATGTTGCAAGAGCTCCTCCGTGGCCAGGTATTGCCTGTGGCTGCTGGCAGCACACTGCCTCCTGGCAGCTCCCTTGCCCCTGCAGAGCCCAGCCTGATCCCAAGATAGGCAGGCGAGGTAATGCAGCTGTTTCATGACTGTGACCCAAGAGGGTGGTGGTTTTTGTTGTTTGGGGGTTTTTGGTAAGATTTTGCCAAAACAGAAAGTCAGAATTAGCCCATACAAAACACATTTAAACAATGGAACACATACAAATTAGAGTACCCGCCCACAACTCCTAATACATAACTAGTGAGTCATGCCCGGAGCCTAGTGTGAGAAATCTATGTAGGTGGGTTTTATTTAGTTTTCTTTTTGATTGCAGTTGTGCGTCTCTCTAGCTGCTAATTATTGCACTGTCAACTGCTAACATAAGGCTCTGAGCTTTCCAACACGTCTAAGTGGTAAATACTTCGAAGATGATCAGAGGGCTGGAGCACCTCTGCTATGAAGACAGGCTGGGAGAGCTGGGGCTGTTGAGCCTGGAGAAGAGAAGGCTCTGGGGAGACCTGATAGCACCTTCCAGTACCTGAAGGGGCTACAGGAAAGCTGGGGAGGGACTGTTAACAATTTCACTTGTAGCGAGAGGATGAGGGGCAATGGCTTTAAAATGGAACAGGGAAGATTAGGTTAGATGTTAGGAGGAAATACTTTAGTATGAGGGTGGTGAGACATTGGAACAGGTTGCCCAGGGAAGTTGTGGAAGCCCCATCCCTGGAAGTATCCAAGGGCAAGTTGGATGGAGCTCTAAGCAATCTGATCTAGTGGACAGTGTCCTTGCCCATGTAGGGGGGTTGGAACTAGATGATATTTAAGGTCCCTTCCAACCCAAACAATTCTATGATTCTACAATTTAATTTATTAGACTTAAAATTTGCTCCTTGTGGAATTGTGAATGAATTATGTCTTAGGACCCTAAATTCCTTACCCCTTGCTGCACATTTGTGTTCAGGGATGAGATACTAAACCACTGGGATTAATCCAGTTCAAGGTAGCAGTGATAAAAACAGTTGTGGTTACCAAGTTATTCAATCACCTAAGCAAAATGTGAAATTAAATTAACAATGATAGTTTCCTAGGGATAAAAGGACACATCACAAACATCACTAGCTTCTTTCTTATTAGGCTCAGCAAAGATGCCAAAGGCTTCAAAGGTGTGGAGTCTGAGCTGCCTTCTCACACCCAGTGATGGTCCCTCCAGGTCAGGGCTGGGGCTTGCTGGCAGGGCAGTACCGTGATGTGCGTGATGCCACTCCCTCCTCTCTGATCAGCCTCTGATAAACAGGGAGAAGCCCAGTCCATGAAGACATAAACCTGGCACTTTTCCTGTGTGCTGCACTTAGGAAACCAGAATAATGAAAGAGTACACAGAAGCTTAAGCTGTTTTTAAATGCAATTGGACTTTTAGTTACTTCATTTCAATTATTCTGAGAAACAGGTTTTTCTAAGGTCCGCAATAATGCATATGTTTACACTATTGAAAACAAGAGTTTTCTAACTAGCCTCTGAGGGCCTCAAAAAGTTCCTGTGTTGTAATTGCTGCTGGGTGTGTTAGAGCCACGGACTTCTGAGGTTTTCCAGAAAATCGAAGTGGACACTGGCTGTAATTTAGTAACCATGAGTATTGCTTGATGTCATTGTTGCAGCAGCAGTTGTAAGAAAAAAAAAATAATTCTAAGGTGAGATATTTTTTTTAAGTGCTAGCCTGGCTCTGCTACCTCTACTTATTTTGTTGCCAGCATCAATGGGAAAGTAATTACAACTTCTTATGACAGTGAGGCTATTTTTGAAAATCCTGTCCTTAATTTACTGCTTCTGCAGCACTTCCACTTCATTTTCCTTTCTTCTTTACTTCTAATGTTTCCATATCCATTCCCTCCATTTCTACTTCAATATCATCCTTGCCTTTGATCTTAACGTCTCCTTTTTTTGCTTGTTGTCTCTTGGGGTATTCTCCCAGAGTTGTTTTTCTATTGCATACATTATTGTCCATGGACAACAAGGCGACTCATTGTGACCCATCCTCATGTTGTGACATGCCACAAAAATTAATATGTCCCCTCTCAGCTGAAGCCTCCCTCTTCTCACATCCTCACTTAACCTTATATTTCTGATCTGATCTAATTGTTCATTTGACTATTATCAAAGCCATAAAGAGCAATGCATAATAAAAAAAATACTTATTTTTCAAGTAAATCTAGAAGTAGAGTTGTTTTCTTAACCACTTCTTTTTCGAGGAAACTTTGGTGAGTGGATGGGTTTCTAGAGTTGCAACAATTCAGTATTCAATGAGATCCAGCTAAATTCAGTGTTTTCTGACCTAAGGAAATGCTTGTGCAAGATACACAGTATTTAGGACCTCTTGCAGTATAAGGTCCTGGTGAGAACAGCCCATCTTATCTGCTAGTATGGCAAATGCTGGATGGTATGAGTCACTTAGACCCCTGACACACTGCAAAAGTGCACAGTAGAGGGAAAGCTTTCAGTGTCTTGGATTTGTGCAGCTTTCCTCCATCCTGAATAGGAACACAGCCAGGGCTAGTCAGTGTTTCCATGTGGAGTCTCCCGAAGTCATGGTTTAGACTCAGCAGTATTGGAATGGACTGTAAATTATCCTCTACTACCCAGCCCAAATCAGACTCCACAGAAAGGAAGCTGGATGCTGGGGCATTTCATTCCCAGTCAGATTTTGGTTTTCCAGAAGGATTAAAATTCTTCCAAAGTGATGTCTTGCAATGCCACAGGTCTGCATCCCCAAACATTTTTTCAGAGCATATGAGTTTGATGGAATCTGATAACACATTACAAGCTATGGAAACTCCTTTTTCTTTGAACACCTTTCACAGCCAGTCTGGACCACTTCCTTCAAATAGCAAGTGCATTTTCTTCTCTCAGTTCACTTCAAGTATTGCATGTTTTTCAGTTTTTTTCTTGGAGAGAAGTGTCACCCAAAGAAAGATAAACTCTTGGCAACTTTCTCTCAGGCCATGACAGACAGCATTTCTGTGTGGTCATGCAGCTTGTTTACTCATGACCTGCTACACTCCCACACATTCAGAGCTCCGCCTGTAGTCAAAGCAGAAAAATAGCATTTCTCTTGTACTAAAAACTTAATTATTATTTTTTTCTTTGCTGTAATTTGCTTGGAGAGGAGAAAAAAAATAGTGCTGTCTGGAAATTAGGAAGGCATAGAACAAAAAGCCTCATATGACTATATATGCCAGATGCAGTCCACAGGTATCTCCATTATTACTAGTTGTCCTCTCAGTAACCTCTCCCTCTTGCAGCACATAGAGGAGTTCTTGCAGGCACCTGCTTTTTTGAGAACAGCAGCTAGTTTAGCCTCTGTGGTAGTTTTAAGTAGTTCCTCAGCCACTAAGTGGGGGCTTACAGTCCCAAGGGTCAATCTCATCTGGTGCACAGTTCTCCTTAAAACAAGGTGATAAGTTTAATGCATGGTGTATTAGACAGAAGAAAATTTTCAAAAGTACCTTTTCCCCCACATTCAACATTTTCCAACTGACTTCAGGAGCTAACGCAGGGAATAAAGCTGAATGAGATTATGGAGTGTTACCAAACTGTTCCTGTGAAGTGTTTTCCAGATGTGCTGAACAAGACTTTCATTGCCATGAGCTCATTATACAGAGTTCAGAAGGTTGTTACAGTTCACATACTACAAATACAAAAGTTAATGGCAATTTTGTCAGTGATGTACAAGGAAACAGAGTAGGTCCCATATTTACATACCACATTCTGCTTTCAGTCTGCCCAGCAATGTTACTGGGGTATGGAAGTGGCATAGCACCTGAATGATCCTCTGTCTGGGTCCAGCCTGCAGGGATGAAACACCTCTGATGCGAGTGTCGTGTCACACATGTCAACACAAGGGAGACACAGAGCCCCAGGCCCAGCAGTGTGGGTCTCACTGAGGTGGTATAGCTCCTCAAAACAGCAGCCAGCTAGAAGAAAATAAGCAGCACCGAGTGCCTGGCTGAACTGCAATGTTTTAGTAATGTCACTAGGGATATGTGATTGTGTCCCTCTCTGTGGACAAATACAGCTAGATCATCTACACACATTTTCAGTTTATCCTCTCCTAAACCAGCCTCTGATCTCTTGCACCCTCCAAGCCTCTTGGCCTTTCTTGGAGGCTGCTCTTCATTCCTGTTTTCATCTGTTATTTTAACCTCCCAAACCCCTGCTTGGAGCCAGTTGTTTCCACTATGATGACAGCTGGAAGGGACCAACACAGACTGATTTCCCTCTCTTCACTGATGCCCCTTCTGCTCCCTTGTGGCTGGCAGGTTTGGGTATATCCATTGCTAGGGCTATGGGACTACGAAATACTTCCCATACCAGATCACTGGCAACAGAATAGATGTCACTCAGGTGTTTCAGCCATTTTAATATTTTGCTAGAGGAAATCCTGTACTCTGCCATTATAATCCCTCACTTTCTGTGACAGCTTGATGTCATTTGTATTTAGTTTGGTTTTTAAATCACATGAGTTCCCTCAACCAAAGTATTCTTTTTTAAGTGGAGTTCCAAAAAGCAGGGATGTAAAGTCTAAAGTTATATTACTCTGCAGTCCATCACTGTTCAGTGTTCAGGGCTTCTAGGCAGCATAAGTACTACTCAGTACAGTAGGATTATTCAGTTTGTGTCTGTCTGGGGCTTTTTTTAGAAGCACCTGAGCCAAAGGCCCAGTCACAGGATCAAGGCAGTGATCTGTCATTCTGGATGTTCAAGGTCAGCATCTTAGGTGGATAACTGGCATTGTCAGCTACTAAAAAAAACAACCCATGTACTCCAGAAGACTTCCATAAAGCAAGATGATGCTGTTCCTGGTGATCCCTGCTAAGAACAGGATGCTACCTCCTTGTTGTGCTTTTTCCCATCATCCTACAGAGTCTTTCACTTCACCAGGGTCACTTCAGAAAGGTTAGTAAAATACAGGTTCACAGCAAAGCTCAAGCACATTATTTCAGCAAGGTGACCCCTTTGGAGCATCCAAACCTATTGCCTCTCCTGAAGGGAAAACTATACAGAAATTTTGCGATAGATGTCTTTGATTTTTCAGCCTGCAACCCCTAAGAGCAATTAGAACTCCCTAATTTAGCCCTGATGGAAAAAAATAATAAAATGGAGTTAGGCCTTAGGGCTTAATATGGCACTTGTGCAGGTCTTCCAAAAAGCTATAGTGTCCCTCATAATGTTCCTTCAGCTGTTAGCAATCAGGATCAGACTTGGCTAGTCCTGTGCAGAGGAACCCTTTACTCCTCTGGTCTTCCTCCTTCCTGGGTCCAACCAGGATGAGACTATATAAAGAAGAGGCACAAACTAAGGTGGGATGACTCAGTGAAAAGGTTTGGTGTCCATTGCCAGTCAAGCACAGACTAAAAGAAAAATCCCATCAGCTTTGTGGTGCCAAATCAACATTTCACAGTCAGCTGCCTCAGGCAGTCATCTCTACCCCTATCATACTTCCACTGCATGAGGTGGCCTACCTCAGTTTGTCCCATCTCTATTACAACATCTCTGAATTTTAGAAAATTCAATATCTTCCAGGTTTTTACTGATAAAAATATTTTCTTCCTGTTGCAGATTAACTAAGCTTCCTGCTGTCTCTCCTACAAACCAAATTAAAATATGAAAAAAATCACAGACACTTCCTGGAAATTTGAGATCATAATTTGCCCTGAATGATAGTTTGTTTTCCACTGGCTACTTCAATGTCATTTCTTCTAGAATATGACTCCCAGGTGGTGAAACATCTTGGATAGAACATCATGGAACTTGCATTCTCATCTGTTTTGTTTGTTTGCTTGCTTGTTTTCACGGCTGCTGCTTTTCAAAATGATTATTCTTCTAAAAGGATCAGGAGAAATTACAGTTTGGATAACCTCTGAGTACCGGAAGCTTCCTAGTTGGACAGAGCTCTCATTCTTCATGTTCAGTGAAATTTTATTTAATCATGAAATAAAGGTTCAGGCATGCAAAGAAATTTAAATATGGGCTTGATTCTGCCATTAGGGCAAAGCTCACATTGGCCTGAGATGAATTTTCACCTACAGAAAAGATGTAATGTTTTATTCTGTGTGTAAAACACATACAACAGCCCTTTCTTCCTCCCATTTAATTAAAACTAACACAGTAGCCTGAGTTCCTTTTATTCTTCACTGGAATTCAGATTCCTATGTATTTTTCAGTGGAAATAGGCACCCAAAATGTTACTGATCCTATAATAAGTATCTATGTCAGAGAAGTTTTGGTTGTTAGAACTATAATCAGATGAAGCAGCACTGTATAGAAACACTTGCTATATAAAAAAGAATAGGTGGTGCCCTGTTTGGCATCCATGCAGGAAGTGATCTGTGATTTATTACTAGTGAGACAAGCACAAGAGGAGACTGTCATCCCAAGGAGTCTCAGGCTATGGGCTCTGTCACGTGTTTGACTTCTTGCTGTTCCCACATTCTGGTGGGGTGTGCAACCTCAAGACCTGAAGGCATTTTGATTGTGCTATGATGAGGTGACCAAAGTGCCCCAGGAATGTGAAGCAGAGAGTTTCTTCCTGCCACAACCCTGTTCAGAGCGTTTTTCTGTCAAAAATTGGTCATGTTAGTGTGACTGCATCTAAGGGAAAACATGGGAGATGGGCTTCCTGTGCTGTAATATTTCCTCCTGTGCACCACATAGGAGAATTCAGGCCATCCCCACATTAGATATAGTGGGCTCAATAAAATTCCTTGTTACCTTTTATAGTAAACTTCCTACTGATTTTAATGGGGTGTGGATCAAGCACAGGAGGCCCAAGGATCCTTAGCTAGCAGTAATATGATCATACGTTTTTAGTTGGGTGTTTGTGTGTGTGCATGTACATATGGGACAGTAGAGAGGATTGTTAGTGGCAGCACATTAGCTCAAGCTTTACTGACAGATGAAATATAGAAGCAGAGTCCTGTGGCGATGAGTGTTACTGAAAACTCCAAGACAGGCAAAATGAAAGAAAACACAAACGCAGAAAACCGAAGTTTTGGTCTTTGCAATTACTGAATATGTGTTATGAACAACCACAGAGGGCTGGAGACCAGAGCTGACCCAGATCTGAGGAGCTAAAAGCACAGCGGCATGGACAAACGCCATAAATCACTCTGACAGACCTATCATTAGATCTTTAGGAAAGACCACCTAGAAGGCCGGAGTGAGGAACTCACCACAGCTGCAACTTCTGCTGGAAAAAATTGTGGCTGGAGATATACTGCTTCCTGTAGAATTGCAGCTACTTAGAAGACTAATCATACTGTTCAGTTAGTATAAAGCAGGAATTGTTTCCCACATGATAGTAGTTTTGTTTACTAAACTGGTCTGTCATAACCCAAGAGAAAAGAGTTATGAGGTCATTCCATTATCACTTCAGTATTAAACTATCTTGATGAGCTAGTAAAAAATTATTGGAAGTCTTTTCTCACAGCTTGAAAGCACCATGCCTATTTTCTTTTCAAGGAGTTGTTACAACCTCCAATACAGATAAGAGTTTTCTCTGCTGGGGGTAAACCAACTTAGTCAAATCATGTATCTCAGCAGCATTGAAACCGGGCATGTTGGCAGAGAGAGAGAGGTTCTGTTTTTTCTCCCAGTGGCAAAAAGTGTATCTGACAACAATGTAATCCTCATTTTCTTTCTGTGTTTCAAAAAGACAACTATTGTCAGCTCAGCTTGTTTATTTACTTAATTCATTGGAAAGAGGAATAATTTATTAAAAGTTCACTTGGGAAAGTGAAACTATTTTAACTTGTTTACAAATGGTCTATTGACAAGTGGTCACGCTTAAATTTCATTCATCAACCTAATATGCCATAGATTACCCACACTAGAGGGTATGAGGAGACTATCAAAGGCAGCTACTGTTGGTCATTCTTTTTGAGGTGGTTGATAAACCTTGTGTGGGATTCTCATGATGCTTGAAGGTGGACTATGTCTGCTTATGGACATCTTGCTTCTCTAAAGAAAAGAACAAACTGCAAAATGCAGCCAAGGGAGCAGCAAACTGAATGTTAATCTGATGTTTGAGAAGTTTAATGAGATTCCTTGTGTGCAGGTCATTCTTGATGCCTGGTAATGAAGTACTGCAGGCTGGGCTCTACATGGTTAAGCTGAGTGACTCAACATGGGTGCACAGCAAAAGATGAGGCAGAGCTGAATATTTCCAGCATACTCATGTGTGCATTACTCAGCAACAGCTTGTCCTAGAGCTTTGTACTAATTGTGACCTGAAATAAAGGATAAGCTGGTGTATGCTGCCTTTCTGAAGCCTCAAACTATCAGTTTAATGTCCAGTTTTTCACTGTACTAATTTCTCCATTTCCCAATTCAAAAAGGAAATACATGTAACATATGTATCCAGCAGTTTTGTCAAGCAGTACTAAATATAATGAAATTTTAAGGATGGTGTTTTATAACACAGAGATAGTAGTTTTCTATTTCTTTCACCACAAGTATTGAGGGCTCCATTAAATACAATACAAATGTTAAACTTCCAAGCTGGTGCTGAGCCCTGTGCTGCTGCAGTTCAAGTGCTAATGCCTAGCTAATTTAAAGCCCGCTCAGGTGTTGTTGTACTGGATCTACAGAGAGGTTAAGTGACTGGCAGTTTTTCATGCAGGAATAGAACTGCATTGTGCAGTCCATAACAATCCATCTAACATCAGAATTGCTTTTGCCACTGGCTTCTGCCAAAGCTGGGATAGTGGATTAGATGAAAAATCTTGTCAATAAGCTAAGAAAGAAACAATAGACAGTCTGAAGAGTTGGCTGAAACAATTTTCAGTTTAAAGAAAAATCAATATGTTAAGTAACTTCTGGTTCTGTCCTTCAGTGCTTAGTATAATGTTAGTATGATGTTGGGGAAAATGGACTAGGTAGGGGGCTGTAATTCCACAGAAGAGTGAACAGGAAATGTGGTTTAGTCCTGGACATCAGTGGATTGGGATGTTTTTTCTTCATCTCTACAGCAAACCTATTGCGTGGCGCTAAACAAGTCACTTCTCTGAGCTATATGCTTGATAATAGAATTTCTGAAAGCCTCATTTCAGACATATAGAATCACATTAAAAGGACCTCTGTAGACAACAATGATAGTCTCTTTAAAGTAATTTAAAACTGCTATCCAGTTTGCTGCTGTGCAAGCCATCTCAAGCATGGAAAAGCATAATTTCTATTTGTTCAAAAGTTTTTTTTCTTATTATGACAGTCCTTGAATTTAATCAGGTATTATTTTTTCCATTTCTTATTTGTATTCCTTTAAATTAAATGTAGGGGGTTTGTTTGTTTCATGGTCTGTATCAATCCCTCTTTAGCAAAGCAACAATCTGAGCTGGGCAATGACTGCTCTGACTTGGGCAACCCATAATGCTTTTCCATAGCATATGATTCCTTGAATCAGTTAAAACCCTCCTGTTGTGCCATGAAATCTGTACCTGAAGTCACAGTCTGCACATGACAAATCTCCTGTCATATGGATGATGGTTCAGTTCTTCCTGAGTTTCACAAATGCTGGGAAAATACTCTGCATTGACACCAGGCCTGTATCTGCCCTGAAAGGAGTTCCTTGGACACTAAGTCAAATCTCATGGCAGTAGCTGCCTGTCTTAATCCCTTTAGTAAATTAATCAGCCTAAAATTGGTTTTGGCAGTTGCAAAATGGTAGTGTGGTGCCTGGGCTGTAACTTTGGAGCAAAGGAGGGAAGAGTGGTATTAAGAACAGAGTGCCCACCAGTTTTAATAGTAGGGAAGCAGTTAAAAGACCAGTGGCTTAAACCCTTTTCCTCACAGAGCAGTTGTTGTTGGGGTTTTGTACCCCAGAGAGTATCTGTTGCCAGCCACCACTTCCTACATGTATAAAGTTAAGCCAAAATTGCCCACAGTTGTGAAACTCTGTTACCGTTAGCAGGTAAAAGGGAAAAAAGAAAAATGTCAGGAGCCATCTGAGCTGCCAGCCGTGGAGCAGCTCGAGCAAACTGAATTCAGCATGTGCACCTCAACACTTCACCTGCACGCAACCCATCACATTCCT
>NW_009952480.1:1202184-1230451 GCF_000747805.2 Chaetura pelagica
CCTGCTGGACTACCTGTAACATCCTAGACCTCAAAACAGAACAGCAAGCTCTCATTTTCTCCAAGAAGTCTGTTGCAAGAAGTGTCTTTCTTTTAACCAGATTCAAAATTTTCCTTCTCAAAAAAACAGTGGCTTGAGATTTAGGTTGGGCAGTACTGAAATGGGGAGGAGAATCACAAAGTTTAAGACCTGCCATGAAGAAAAGAACAGTAAAAAAATCCCTAGCAAGTACCTAGCAAAGCTTCTGTTTTCCCCTTAAACATAAAGCACTTTATTCTATTGGTAGATTAGACTTCAAGATCACAGATAGAAAAAAAAGTCTTTTTTTTTTCTCTTTCACTCTCAGAGGGTCAGTTTTATGGCACGTGTGCCACCATTAGTTCCTGGATGTTTCACGCATCACACTAACCCTGCAGCTTGGCCTCCAATGGCTTTAAGTCATTTAAGTGTGGCATTTTTCTCGTTGGTCTTTTTAAAAGCATATCTTGGTACAGAGCTAAGTGTGGACGCAGCAGCCACCCTGGACACGGGGCAAGAAGGACCCCTGTGTGGTGGCAGCAACATTTGGGGGAATCAGGGTGGCAAGGCAGCCACAACACCCCCCAGCACTCCTAATTCATGCTATTTAGTCAATGCTTTCACATGTGGGTTTGCCTGCTTCTTACTTGCATGCCTAAGAATGGCTCAGATTCAGAAACAAACTCCCTGCAGCATTTTCATGAGGTCTGACCTCCAGAAAATCAACAATGCCAAAAAGGAGAGAAACTGGAAGCAAAGGATGGTGCCTGACAGAATGGGAAAATGTACTGTCACACAGTTGAGTCTTGTGTTTCTGATAAGGAACAACAGACACAAAACCACATTGTGGATGTTATGTTGGAACAGCTTTTGAGCAGCCACAGGGTGCAATGTTTGAATCCAAACCTGATCTTTCTTGAAGTAAGTTTAAAGGCATTTGGTTTAAGACCATCTTTTATGTCTAAAGCCTCATTGATGTTTTGGTCAAAAATTTTGGTTTAGTCTCATCACTGCTGATCACTCTGGCCATAACCAGTAAATCTGTCAGCATATATATGCTTGACTGCAAACAGGCTGACCCACAGTGTGCAGCAAAAGCATCAGAGTACAGCACAGGTTTGACACATTGGTGGATCAGAGAGGGCAGAAGTGTTGGAAGACAGAAAAAGAAAGTTATAAGAGTATTGGAAATTATTATGCAGTGACAGACAGTGTTAAACAACTTTGTTTCTTGTTAACACCATAAGCCTGCTGCCAATGTAAATATTTGGGCATATCCTTAGGAGAGGGACACAAAGGGATGGAAATCAGGCATTTTATACTAATGAAGATGATACATTTCCATTAGAATTCCTGATCCTGTTTTTTGTTCACTGGAAAGCAAACTTCAGAATGAGAGGTAACACCACAGCAGAGTGTGCTGAACCTTAAAGTTGTCAATGGCAGCTTAGTTGTCTAGAAAATCTCGCCCTGGCTCATCACACAATTTCCCTCTGGTTAGACTTTTTATTTTCTAACATCTTTACTCATCAGCTTTATTCTGAATCCCTGATCCAGCCAGGTGCTCTTGTAGAGAATTAATCAGAATCCCTAAAAAAGTCTGTTCCCTCTTAACAATGCACTTAAATAACAGGGTTGATTTTTGAGCATATTACTAATTTAATGGGTAACAACACATCAACTTATGAAGTCTTGGTGATGACTCAGCAACACATCCCCATTTAACAAAACATTTAAGCCTGTACCTAGGAACTTAAACATTTAGATAGGGCTTTTTTCCTTCTTTTCACAGAAGGAATTACTTACTTAGCTTTTTAGTAATTTAAGATGGAAAAGACTATATATAGTTCATCATAGTCTGTCCCCATGCAGGCATGAGAGATTAAATGGATAGGTGACACAGAGGTGGGATCTAACTGAACTCACCTTTATTTCACTGTGCTCCAGGGGCAAGAATCTGAAGCATCTCTTCCTGAGTCTTCAAGTCATCTCTTCATCATCCAAACACCCCATCAGAAGGCTTCATGTGTCTCCCAAGACCTTGATATAAGCAGAATTTTATTGTTAAAGCCATTTGAAGTTGTAGAGAAGCCATTTCTCACTTTTTTAATAAATAGAGATACTGTTTATATGAATAAAAGTGAAAAATACTTTCCCTAGATACTTTTGAAACTTCCAAAAATAGTCCTTACTCTCAGCCAAAGTTACTGTTGCTGAGCTTCCCCAGGAGTCCCCATGGTACTGCTGTGTAAAATATTCTCACTGCCAGTTAAACTGGTGAGAAATCACGTTTTGGTGGTTTTGTAATAAAACTAAATATTTTGTGGCCTGGGCCCTAATTCTTGGCTTATTTCTAAAGAAACAAAAGGCTGTTTCCATAGCTACAAAAAATAGAGAAACATCTCTGTAAAAAATTATGCTACAGTCTAAACCAGAAATTTCACAATTTTGTGCAAAGTTAAGCAGTGATCCGATCTGCAAATAGAGAACCTTGTTCTGTTGGTAGCAAAAACACTGTGCCATTTGAAAGACACATTTTGTTCTTGATAAGATACGAGATGTGTGGGCTTCCCACAGAATCACGGGCTGCTTCAGGAGCTGCCACCTCCCCCGGCATTGAGGGCTTCCAGAGCTGCATAATCCAAGTCCACTGGAAGTAAGCCTGAGTCCAGTGGTCACAAAATCCAAGTCCAGTGGGCAAGTTCACCCCTCCTGGCACCTTCAGGGAATGTCCCACCACGTTCCTCCCCGAGTGCAGGGGCACAGCTGCCATCTCACCATGGGTTGCAGGGAAACTTCTGCTGGGGCACCTTCTGCCCCTTCTTCCTCACCAACCACCAGGATCTTCACCCCAGCACTGCCTTTCACCTCTCCAGCTCAGCTCTTCTCCCATAAGTCCTTCACTGCTCAGGTGTTATCTCAGTTCTTTCCTATGTTAATCACAGAGGTGCATCTCTTGTCCCTCTATTGGCTCCTTGGCTGGGTTTGGAGCAGGGGCAGCTTCTCAGCTTCTTACCAGAGCCACCCCTGGGGCCCTTCCCCCGCTAACAAAAATCCCACCAAACCAAACAAGCACAACACTTCAATTCTGCTTTATTACAAATGGGATTTTGTTACAGAAGCATCATCATAACAAAGTTCCCGTGAATGCTTCAGCATGCAACTACCACTGCATTTCACTTGTCAGGGAAGAGAAGCCCCTTTTAGGGAGTAGAAATCTCCATTATTGCTATCAGTTCCTGCCTTGTACAATGGCCTGAGAACTGTTCTAACACTATTGCTACTTCATATTCAGGACTCTCCTTTGGCAATATGCATCAGTGCAATTTCTGTTAGCACTGTGGATGGTAAAATCTAGCGCTACAGGGTCACTTACACAATTCATCTGCTGCCAACATACAGATGCTTGAACGTTCAGCCATTTCTAGCACCCAAGAGAAAACGCTGTGTTATAACTGGACTTTACATTAACTAGCTTAGGTCCTGTTTTTCCACAGGCCAGGTTTGGAACAAGCACTCAGTGCTTGTCTCTTGTGTCCTGTTGACTTGATAGAGACATTTCTCATTGAAGCACAGTAATTAGATTTGCTCTTTAGTACTGTGTACAGTAAAACAGAGGTTGTGCTTAGGTGGATATGTCATGCATGCAAGTACAGTGAGCCTGCACTTCAGGTGCTAACTGCAAGAGTATTTTAATCTCTTTCAGATATTGGGAGTTTATTTATGAAGTGTGGTGAATCCACCTCTACGAACATCTATACAAAGTTTTGGCATCAGCTCATAAAAGAGAAAAGCCAGTTCATCCCTCAGATCATCTTTCTCCAAATTCTTAAGAAAAAAAATGAGCTCAAGCAGCATGTCTGGCAGTTTAGTGCAGTGGGTTGCTGAGCCAAGGCAGCTCTGACAAACCGTGCCCCAGGGGCAGTCTCTGCTATCAGCTGAGCTCCCACCCACATGCCTCCACTGATGGCTGTCTGGTCCTGTGCTTTGAGGAGAGAGTCTGCACCCAGAGTTTTAAAGGTCAGAACCAATACCTTGAATCCTGCTGGCAGCCAAGGCAGCTGAGAGAGTACTGGTGTTATGTGCTGCCAGCTTAAGCTCTGATTAATATGTGGCTGCTGTGTTCCTGACTTGCTCCAGACACTGAATGACCTCAAGTTACAGCCTAAAGCAAAGCATATTACAGGAGGCTAATCCTGAAGTGAAAAGACTGTGAAGAAGCATAGCAAGTTCCATTTAGAAGGATTTTTTTTTTTTTTTTTAATTCCAGGTGAATCACAAATTGTGGGATGGAAATGAAAATGTGCACATCCCCTTTGAACTGCAGCACGTGTGAATGACGGCTCTTAAGTGCATCGAAGTGACTTGATGTTAGATATTCTGGGGCTGAAATGAGTAGCATTTCATTTCTCTACACTGCCCATGAGTTTGCTCTGATTACCTGTATGTGCCTAGAGTTTTTTCCCCTTTCTTTTGACCCAACATCAAAGGAATTTTGATTCCCAACCTGGACAGATAGTGAACAGTCTGCAAGATGGATGCACAGAGATTTTGTTCTAGTCACAACAGCAGATTGCTGCTATTGTTCCAGCAAGTTAAAACAGACACTCAGAAAATAATATATTAGTTTCACTCTAATATATGTTGCCCACAGACATAGATGAGATGTGTATAGAAATGTGCATTTTATGCTATATTCAGCTTTTTGGAATATAATTTCCCACTAAAGTTGGCTCAACTCCCATTTTCATCAAAGGTCCCTGAGTTTTACAAGATAAATGGGGATTTAAATTCTAGGAAGCAATTTGCTGTGCTGCATGAAAATAAAAATCTTCCTGTTTCAGCAGTGGTGGACAGGGTGGTGGAAAAATATTTAGCTCTGGGACTAATTAATAAACCAAGGGATTTAAATGCATTGGGTAGAAGTGAGCCAAAGATTAATTTGGTCCACATTACACACACTTTGTGTAGAGAAGGATATTGAGCCCCCTTATAATACAGTGTTGTAAGATTCCTACAACATTGAATACAGGGCTGCACCAGTTTCCAGAGCTGCACCAGTTTCCAGTTGCTCAAAATGGAGCCTTTTGCAGAGGTGGTGGCAGAGGTATGGTGTGTCAATTTTGCTTTGTAGTGATTTTTGTCTACGGTTTTGTTTGCCTCTGTAACATAATACAGAATCTTCTTTCCTTTCTAATGATAAGCAGTATCCCACCTCACTGCGTCAACAGAGCATCACACACGGGTGTCGCTTCAAGACTGAAAAAGGTGACAGAATCTAGTCCTAAAACAGGCACTCCAGTTCATCATAAATTAAATGTTTGTAGAAAAAATCTGCAAAATGCTCCTTGCCTGGTTCGAAGTGGGCCGGTAAGAAAGAAACATGCCTGTTTGTTCTAGAGACCTGCCCCCAAGTGGCAACATCACAGCCGGGCTGAAAGAGAAGGAGAGGAACACTCAGAAGAAAGCAAGTTTTCACAAAAGCAAAAGATTATGCCAAAATTAAGCACAGGAATATAGCACTACAGCACTATAGTAGCTACAGTTCTTTGGTTATGTCTTCTTTGGTCTTATGGGCCAAGATATATAGTGATGTTAACTGTGGCACACTTTGACCTGGGCCAATGAACACTCTCTCAGACAATTCACAGGCCTGATTTGGGGTGGAAACACAGACTAGAAATCATTCCCAGGAGGTAATTTGAAAGCAGCCACCCTGTTTTGGGTGAAGTCTTTCACCATCTGTATAGACACAAAATATATTGTGCCAGTCTTTTCAGTGTCAGGAAATGGGCAAAAGCAAATTTTACTCTCATTTGCTAATAACACAGAATTATTGTATATTAGTTATTCTATGTCTATATTAATAAGTTTATTAGCACAGACATAGTAGAGACATAGTCTCAGAGACCAGTGTGACTTACTTCATTCATTCTGTAATATGAGGATAACAATCTTTGTCTATCCACCTGCCTAACAAGGATGTTGTAAGAATTTATATTCTATTAATGGTAGGCACCGGGGCTTTGAGGACAGGAGGAGTGGACACACTTACTACTTTTCATCTAACTTTGGTATTGTTCATGTTAACAGCAGCGTTTCCTGCCTAGTACCCAGTTATTTTTTTTTCTGATACTGGGTGGAGAAGTTCTCTGGTTAAACTTAGCCCTGGTTAAACTTATTAGGCCCTCTAAATGAAAAGTGAATAATTAGCCATTTTACTCTGCTGGACGACAAATTCAACTGCCTCCAAAGCAAGGATGTGGTATAGTGAGTTTGCCTTTATGAAGGACCTAACACACAGACCATGGGCAAAGGGACAGGCACACACATATGCCAATATACAGTAAAACCTGCTCATATAAAGGTCACATCACAAATATTAACTATACGATTAGGCTATCGACTATCCCTAGGGTCAACATTCTCTAAGATCTTATGAAAGCAAGTTGGCAGGGTATGAAAGGTACATTGTTGCTCCCACAGGTCTCATGCAAAATTTCAGGAAATTGCATTCATGTTTCTTACACCAACACTCACCAATGAGATCCACTTTTTCAGTGCAAGGAAACACAGAAAGAAGTTTTAAAGAACTGTTATCCTCATCCACTCTGAGATTTCACAGTATGAAGTATTGTCTGGATCAGTGAAACCAACAATATTAGAAAAACACAAGGAAGAAGAAGAAGAGGAGAGGGCAATTAATTTGCTGAAAATGAGAGAAATAGAAGACTGAGGCAGCAGGTCAGTCTGTGCAGACAAGCCCAGGAGAAAAGCTGTGGTGTTGCCCTGTGTCAGAGGAGGACAGGGCCCCTCCAGAAAAAAAGAAGGCAGGAAGAGCTCTAAAAGAAGCATGATGTGTGCCTGTGACTTGTGGAGAAGCTGGGGAAGAAAATACAAGACTTTCTCATAAAGGCATTTCAGTTTCCTGGTATTGTTAGAGTGCCTAAATGTGCTGTGAGCTTTGCATTGCTGTTTTGTTGTTGGTGTTGTTTTCTTTACAGCATCTTATATCTACCTCTACTACAGCTTCAAGGAAGAGCAAGTTGAATAATTCTCCTTCTTCACCCCCACAGGTATCACAGATAGTGAGAGGAAGAGTCCATTGTGCAGAAAAGATTATGTAGGGTAGAAGAGACAGGGAGTCTGTTGTGTCTTTTCATCAGTTCAAGGAATTAATGCTTTCATTAACTCAGTAATCATAAGCAAATCCGCTAATGCTGATGCTGCCTTGCTTATGTTTTTATTTTGTTCTTTTAATCTAACCTCTTCAGGTAATTTTGATGGTCCAGCAGATGACTTGTGTATATTTCATCACTGGAAAGCATTGCCTGGAAACTATTAATGGGATGATCTTTCTCAGCCTTGGTGCTTTTTTCTTTTGCACTGAAGCATACATAGAGTCCTCATATTGCCAGTGATGATAATCAGATAAGGAGCAGTGACAAACCAGCAAAGAAGGGGAGAGATTAGCTTAAATTGCAAGAGCTTAGTTGGTGATGTGCACACACTAATACTGCATGGAAAAGGGGTCTTTGCCGTGTGAGCCTAGGCTTGCCTATACCCAACTGAAATTGCTGTTCCAGTCTGAGGACTACTTAAACATGGGAGACATTTGGGTCTGGAACTGTGCTGAGGTGGGGACAGCTGGCAGAGGTAGTTGTGGAGTACAAGCGTTTCTTCTCCTGATGCTTGGAGATCTCAATGCACAAGGGCCGAAGTCCAAGCAGTCTAAACAAATACTCAAGTTCAAATTAATTGAGGGGGTCCAACACAGAGCATAGCTAAATCTGTGGTTTAGAGGCCACAGGAGATTATGTTAATTGTTCCATTCACCCTTAAAAAGTCTATTAACTTCTGCTGGTTTCGTTTGGCAGATTTTTTTGGTAGCGAAGGAAGGGCCCCAGGGGTGGCTCTGGTAAGAAGCTGAGAAGCTGCCCCTGCTCCAAACCCAGCCAAGGAGCCATTAGAGGGACAAGAGATGCACCTCACTGATTAACATATAGAAGAAATGAGAGAAGAGCTGAGCAGAGAGAGCACTTGAAGGAGAAGAGCAATGCTGAGGAAGGAGAGCAGTGCTGGTGGTTGGTGAGGAAGAAGGGAAAAAGGTGCCCAGGCAGAAGTTTCCCTGCAACCCATGGCGAGATGGCAGCTGTGCCCCTGCACTCATGGGGGAACGTGGTGGGACATTCCCTGAAGGTGCCAGGAGGGGGGAACTTGGCCCACTGGACTTGGGTTTTGTGGCCAGAGGATTTGCTGCCAGTGGGCTCTGATTACACAGCTGTGGAAGCCCCCGGGCCAGGGGAGGTGGCTGTTCCCGAAGCCCCCGTGACTCTGTGGGAAGCCCAGGCTGGAGCAGCTCCGGGCCTGGTGGGAAGGGCTCAGGAAGGAGAGGTTCATGGAGGACTCTCTCCCATGGGAGGGACCCTGTGGGGAAGCAGGGCAGGACTGTAAGGAATCCTTCTTGCTGAGGAGGCAGGAGCAGCAGGAACCACCAGTCTGTGAACTGACTCTAAACCCCATCCCCTGTCCCCCTGTGCCGCTGGGGGGAAGGAGGGAGAGAAACCGGGAACAAAGGGATTTGGGCCCGGGAAGAAGGGAGGGGTGGGGTAACATATGTAAGCCCTGCTCTGTGTGTGTCTGTGTCCTGTGGATGAGTGATTAGTGTGAAATTAAATTATTATTTTTCCCCAACTTGAGTCTGTTTTGCCTGTGATGTTAATTGGTGAAGAACCCTCCTTGTCCTTTGTCTTGACCCAGTGTTAGGCCCAAACCATGACATAACTGTGAAATTTTTCAGTCCCTAAAAACAATTCAGGAGATTGGTTTGTCATAAATACTGTGCCCAATACACATGAAGTAATGTGCACCTCCTGCTGCTGCCATATGTTGATTGCTTGGGCAGGAACACCTCCCACTAAATCAGGTTGCTCAAAGCTCCATCCAACCTGCCCTTGAACACTTCCAGGGAGGGGGTTTCCACAGCTTCCCTGGGCAACCTGCTGCAGTATCTCATCACCCTCACACTAAAGAATTTCTTCTAAATGTCTAATATAAATCTCCCCACTTCTCGTTTAAAACCATTACCCCTATCGCTACAAGCCCTTGTAAAATGCCCCTCCCCAGTTTTCCTGTAGCCCCTTCAGGTACTGGAAGGCTGCTATGAGGTCATTCTGGAGCCTCCTCTTCTCCAGGCTGACCCCAGCTGTCTCAGCCTGTTTCATAGGAGAGGTGCTCTAGCCCTCTGATGATCTTCGTGACCCTCTGGACTCTTTCCAACAGCTCCATGTCCTTCTTGTGTTGAAGGCTCCAGAACTGGACACAGTATTCCAAGAGGGGTCTCATGAGAGTGGAATAGAGCGGAAGAATCACCTCCCTTGACCTGCTGGCCACGCTGCTTTTGATGCAGTCCAGGACATGGTTGGCTTTCTGGGCTGCAAGTGCACATTGACAGCTCATGTTGGTAGCTTCTTATACACCATTACCCCCGAGTCTTTCTCCTCTGGGCTGTTCTCAACCCATTCTCTGCCCAGGCTGTATTTGTGCTTGGGATTACCCCAATCCAGGTGCAGGACCTTGCACTTGGCCTTGTTGAACTTCACACAGTTTGCATGGGCCCACCTCTCAAGCCTGTCAAGGTCCCTCTGGATGGCCTCCCTTCCCTCCAGCATGAAAACCTTCCCTGACACCTTGGTGTCATCAAACACACTTGCTGAGGGTGCACTCAATCCCACTACATGTTGCCAACAAAGATGTTAAAGAGCACCAGCCCCAGTGCTGACCCTTGGGGAACACCACTCGTCAGTGGTCTCCAGCAAACAACAATTTGAGTGAACAACTCTTTGAGTGCTAGTTTGCTTAGTGCAGTCTATTGAATTGCCTGTGTTCTCCTTTACCAGAGCATGCAAGCTGGCACAGCCAGGCTCAGAAATGTTGTGGTTTGTTGTTTGGGTTTTTTTAGGGATGCTAGTACAGAAAAAAAACCCCACTGGGTTTCCAGTCTCAGGAAAGACTTGGGGAACAAGCTAAAGAAACTGGTTTGGAATTGTCATTTGCTGATGGCAAAGCTATGAAACAAAGTGACAGGGCTGGGTGTCCAGCCAGCTGCTAACTACTGCCTCCCTGAAGAGAGGCTGAACTACAAGAGCCAGATTTAATTTGCACACGGAAGGAGGCCACTGAGAATGGTCTGAGAGAAACTCAAGAAAACAAAAAGCTATGATTTCATTTCAGAGCCTCATGGTAAAAGAAGCGTAAGAAGGCACTGCTGAAATTCAGCCCTGCCTGGTGAGGGTTTTTTTTCTGAACAAAGGGCAATGTAGCACAGGGCCTGAGGGACAGGAAGGGGAAGGTTTGAAAGGTGACTCACTACTTTGTTTGCAAGCAGAGGTGAGCACTCAGTAATTACAGAGAATATGAAATTAATACCTAGATAGCCTCACTGCTGCCTTTTAACAATAATAAGTGTACCTCTTCTGGTGCCATAACACTGTATGCTTGAATCAGCTGTCCTATGAGGAGTCCATGCTTTTCCCCTAGTGCTGGGAAGATGCTGCATAATCATCACGGAGCAATACCTGTTCTGAGCTTCTGTGCTTCCTGCTTGTAACAGATACAAAAAGGAACAATCAGAGCTAATTATGACTCCTAGTAAAGAAAGGATTCATGCCTTAAAGCCTGGGAGTGCTTAGCTCAAATGTAATTAAAATCAAGAGATTAAAGGGAAAAAAAAACCAAAACAGCCTAGTCCAGTAAGCAGAATGACCATAAATTTATCCTGTTCAACTAGGTGGAAAAAACCTTTTTGGAATACCTGAATATGCTTAAAATAAATCTCTGATAACTCTGCAACACACTTAAATACTCTTGTTATCTAGCTCCGAGCAGCTCATATGGAATGAGAAAGGAATCTGGGCTGCTTGTATGTGGAAAAGCACAGATAGAAATCACTTGAACTTCAGCCTCCCATCTTCTCAGGGTGAAACCATGCCAGCACTGCCTCATCTTTCAACTCAGCTGACCTTAATCACCATAGTAAGAGGCAGGTCAACAGGCAACACCAGAAATTTGCCTGATACTATTTTCAGGTTTGTGTGCTAAAATGGTCAATAACTGTGTTTGCTGGTGGCAACTCCTTAGCACAGCTTTCCAAGCAGTGGTGGCATTGCTGACTCCCAGCAGGTGTGTGTGTTGAACCCTGGAAACCTCCTTGCATCAAACCACTTGCAACAGTGGCAGCCTTTACACATGCTCCTCCTTAAGCCATTCTTCAGACTCATCGGGTTGATTTCAACTGCTCAACTTCCACTGCTGACTAATCAATGCAGTCAGATCATCAATATCTCACAGTTGTCAAAAGCTACCTAATAGATACAGCACTGCCTTTATTTAAATTTGGGTCTTAATGTTATCCCAGTCATTAGCTCTTCTATGCTACACAGTAGGCTGAAATCAAAGTCCACAAGACACACTGTCTTTTGTCCAGGCAATTCTGGAGTTATTTACCTTATGCTTTCTGATTGCAAAAGCAATTCATAGTTACCTCCCGAGAACCTGATCATGAGTTGTACAGTAAAAAGTGACTACTGGCATAGTTTAAATAATCTGGCCTTCTTTCCTATCTGAAGGAAACATGGTTTGACAGAATTCATCCATCCACTGAAATATGTATTTAACTTTTCAAAATGCTCTCTGAAGATCAGAGACTGCGAGGGTGTGTAACTGTTCTTTAATGTGTGCATCTGCCCTGTCAGAGTATTTGCCTACCATGACTAACATCTTGAGGTCCTTTCCAATATTATGGAGGGTTTGGTGTAATTTTGTGAATGCATTTCCTAGGAAAAATCTCTTTTCTGGTTCTTCCAATATTCTTTTCAAGGGTTGTCAGAAATTCTTTCTAAAATTAGATGGTGATATAGAGAGATCATCAAAAAGCGTTATCTATGTTGCAGCTACCCATGCACATAGACAAAAAGGCAGTGTTCAGAGCTGTCAGCTTTAGTCATCGAAACATAATTTAGAGAAAACTAATGTACTAGGGGAAAACATTTGGAAGAAAGGCTTATGATTCTTGCAGATAATCAATGCATTTGCTGACTTATGTGTGTATTTTCATTTCCTCTTTTTACTAGGGGAAATCCTGCCTGAGTAACCTAGTGGCTTTCTACAATGGAGTGGCTGCATCAGTAGACAAAGGAAGACCTCTGGATATCATCTATCTGGACTTCTGCAAGGCTTTTGACACAGTCCCCCACAACATCCTTCAAGTTGAAGAGATATGACGGATATGATGGGTGAACTGCTCAGTGGATAAGGACTTGGCTGGACGGTCTCATCCAGAGGGTAGTGGTCAATGGCTTGATGTCCAAATAGAAAACTGTGACAAGTTGTGTCCCTCAGGGTTCTGTACTGGGACCAGTGTTGTTTAGTCATCGAGAGAGACCTGGACAAGCTGGAGAAGTGGGCCCAGGCGAAACTCAAGAGGTTCAAAAAGGCCAAGTGCAGTGTCCTGCATCTGGGCTGGGGCAACCAGAGATACCGATGCAGGCTGGGGGAAGACATGCTAGGGAGCAGCCCTGTGGAAAAAGACCTGTGGGTAGTAGTGGATGAAAAGCTGGACATGAGCCACCAATGTGCAATTGAAGCCCAGAAGGCCAACCACATTCTGGGCTGCATCAAAAGAAGTGCGGCCAGTAGCTCGAGAGAGGTGATTCTGTCCCTCTACTCTTCCCTGGTGAGAGCTCACCTGGAGTACTAAGTCCAGTTCTGGAACCACCAACACAAGAAGGATGTGGACCTGTTGAAGCACATCCAGAGAAGGGCAACAAAAATTATCAGAGGGCTGGAACATCTCACTTATGAAGACAGGCTGAGAAAGTTGGGGTTGTTCAGTCTGAAGAAGAGAAGATTCCAGGGGGATGTCATAGTGACCTTCCAGTACCTAAAAGGAGCCTGTAAGAAGGCTGGGAAAGACCTGTTCACAAGAGCATGTAACAACAGAACAAGGGGTAATGATTTCAAGCTAGAGGAAGGATAGATTTAGGTTGGACATTAGGAAAAAGTTCTTTAATATGAGGGTGGTGGATCAGTGGAATGGGTTGCCTAGAAAGGTGGTGGGGGTGAATCCCTGGAGACATTCAAGGTCATGGGGCTCTGAGCAACCTGATCTAGTGTGAGATGTCCCTGCCTATTGTAGGAGGGTTGGATTAGACGACCTTTAGAGGTCCCTTCCATCTCTAGACACCCTATGATTCTTTGATTGTGCACATGAAACAATGTAAGATTACACACCTAATCTCCTTGTCTCATGAATACAGTTTCAGACCTAACTCTTCTGCATATAATTTTTTTCCTTTTAGAACATACTTTCCCAAACCACTTTAGAAACCTCCACAGACTAACCCATGACACAGATGTCTTCATGAAACTTAAACAGCAGTCATGATGATAAGGGGATTGATTCTATGGTTGATGTGCTTATTAGAGCTTTCTTTTTTAAAATTAAAAAAATCTCAATAAAAATTGTGTTCAAAAAACACCAGGGACTTTCCTTGTCTGTGTATTGTAGCTTCTCTTACAAAGACATTTCAGCAACCACAATAGGAAATAGAAAACTATTTAAAGAAAAAAAGGAAACAGCACATTTAAAGCAAGATGAAAATAAGTGTGATTGATTTGAACTTCTCCTTTTTTTTTTTTTTTATTCAAAAGTTTATGCTTCCCATATTGTTCAGGAAAATGTGCTTGTATGCAAAAGTACATGATGCCTAAGTGGTTCTGAAAGTAGAGGTCATCTGTAAATACTTCAGTGGCAAAAGACACTGATGAATCTCCCCTGTTACTCATCGGGATAGAGCTTTTGCTGACTGTCAGTGCACAGTTTCCTGATCTAAAGCAATTTTGTTGGTTAAAGCCATATTTCTATATTACTAGTTATCTGTTTCTGTACTCAATTTAGCAGAGAATATTTCTAGCTATTGGATAAGTTAAGTCTGAGAGTGCATTTTCTCCTGCTGGCATTTATACTAGACCAGAAAAAGGTGGGGGGACGGAAACAGAAAAAGGAAACCTTAACCTTTCAATATTTAAAAGCAATATTTTAAAAGCAAAGTTTGGGAAACACAGATAACAAAAATAACCAGGGGAATATAACATTTAAAATTAACTAAAGTAAGCTGATTTAGTAATATCTTTCAAAGACAGTGGAAAGTCAACAGAGTTGCAGTATGTATCTCAGAATTGCATTTCTGTGGCAATATTTTTAAAAGGTTTTCTCATGGCTCAGTCTCACATTTTCCCCAAAATTCACCGTATAGTTAAGAGTCAGAGTGGTACAAAGGTACCGGAAAATAAAGATTGAGCTCATAAAGTATTAAGTTCAGCTCAATCAAAAACTTTGTGGGATCCAAAATCTTGTCTGTCTAAAGATAGTTCTTCCAATCAAACACTTTGTCTCACATCTCTTTTTAGTGGCATAACTTCAGGGTGATATAGGTGTATATATAGATACCAAGGGGTTGGTTTATTTCCATTGTTACTGCTGGAAATGTTCCATTTCATATAAATGATTAACCAGTACTTGTTTAAAAACTGAAGTAGAGGGAAGAGAGCTGGGAGAGAGAAGACACCCTGACTCTAGCCCATTAATTAGGATATACCGCAGAGTCCAGTGTTCAAATACGTTCTCAAATAGGTACTTGATTCATAGAATCATAGAATCATTCGGGTTTGAAGGAACCTTAAAGATCATCTAGATCCAAACCCCCCGCATGGGCAGGGACACCTTCCACCAGACCAGGTTGCTCAGAGCCCCATTCAACATGCCCCTGGACACTGCCAGGGAGGGGGCAGCCACAGCTTCTCTGGGAAACCTGTTCCAGGGTCTCACCAACCTCACATTAAAGAATTTCTTCCTAATGTCTAACCTAAATCTCCCCTCTTCCAGTTTTGATCCATTAAATCCTTGTCCTCTCACTACAAGCCCTGGTAAAAAGTCCCTCCCCAGCTTTCCTGTAGCCCCTTCAGGTACTGGAAGGCCACTATAAGGTCTCCCCACAACCTTCTCTTCTCCAGGCTGAACAGCCCCAGGTCTCTCAGCCTGTCCTCATAGGAGATGTGCTCCAGCCTTCTGATCATGTCCTTTCCCTGGACTTCTCTGGATTTGGCGTATGCTGAAGCTTTTTACCATTTTAAGATCAAAGCTGCTCTTACCTGTTGCAGAGAGGTTTTATTGTTACTGGACAGAGTTATTGGTGTTGAAAAACAGCAACGATTTTGCTTAATTGTAGTTGCACTGATTTCATTGGGCATCAGTAGGTTCTATTAGAAGCTAAATCTTCCATCTGTTAAATCCAGACAGATATGTGCAAATCCCAAGTCAATATAAAAACAAAAACAAGCTAATCAGAGAGAGCTGCTTGGAAATGCATGGATAGGAAAAAACCCACAAAAATAAATGAAAACAAATGCAAAACAATCATGACACTTCATTTGGGATTGTCATTTTCTCAAAGAATGCCTTTAAAAACCAGAAGAACATCCCAGAACTATCTGAAGACTCAAGGAACCTGGCCAATTGACTTCTCAAATACTGGCTTCATCAATCCAGGTCAAATTTGTGGTTTTCCACAGGAAGTCATCATAATTAACATTTGTAAAGTGCTTTGAGATAGTGCTACAAAAACACTAATAGTTAAAAGAAGGGCAGAGCATCTATTATCAGCACCTAGCAGATTATTACTACTTTATTTTATTATTATTATTATTATTATTATTATTAGTAACAAAGAACAAGGTACCAGTGTTGGAGATGGCACACAGCCAAAAGGAATTCCTGTAGGGCAGTGAAAGGAAGATGTACTGGAAAGCATGAAGATATCTTCTGGAAAGATGAATGAAGCAGATGGATGGGTATTTACTTCCCAGCTCCATCATGAAAACAGTGCTACATGCAGATTCATGTGCACAAAATATGCAGGAGGCTTTCAATAGCACAAATATTTGCCAAACAAGGAGAGGGGTGGTACTGATCTTAAAAATAGATAAATAAATAAAAAATTATTACAAAAAAAAAATCAAGAAATTGATGCTTTTTGGTGGGAGGACATAACTGCTAATTAGAACCTTTTACCTGAGGGCTGTTAACTACTTAGTAGTAAAATCCTGCTACTTTTCCAGCTTACAGTAACTTCTTTCAGCTTCACAAAAACAATCCTTGTATGAATCCATAAAACTTTCCCAGATTTTTAAAAGGTTGATTTTACTAATATAATTGCAGGCATCAACTATGCACTCTCCTCAAAAACCTCCTCAATTTATAAAAATGGAAAGGAAGACTACAATTATTCACTGTCCTACAGCTACCAGGATTTTAAAGGTTTGATTTCAGTGCCAGAAGAAAGAATGCAAACACCCAGTTTTCAGGTCAGAAGTGTGCATATTAAAAACCAGCAGGCTTCACAGCTTGGCTTGCCTTGGCTTCAGGTGTTTGTGAAAAGACTCATAATTACTGATACTAAGTGGAGCACCCCTCACAGGAGAGGATGAGAGAAATTTATCCCATATTAGCCAGTAGTCTGGTCACTAAGGCAGTCACCTAGAACACAAGACACCAAGTTCAACTCTGTTTGAGCCCAAAGATATGAAACTGTGTGGGAGGTAGGGTTATACTCAAGTGCCTAAGCTAGCAGGTCTAAGTTAGGACTAAATTAGGAATACCTAGGTTACCAGGTACCCTTGAGAAGCTCAGCTGTTGGTCTGTTTTACCATAATTCTTGGTGTTTTCCCAAACTCTCAGTAAGTAAGAAAATGTTACTTAGACAAACAGTTGGCATAATACTGGAAACACACTTTTAGAACACATACCTCATGAAATATATGCAACATTAAAAATGTTTAAATAAATAGCTACTACCTACTCTAAAAAAAATAAGGTTCAATGGGTCAGACAATTTTCCTGCAACTGACATCTTTTAATGCTGTTGAGTATTCCCCTGGCATGAGGAAGTAACTGTCATCTTGCTACTAAAGATGTATTCACCATACGCATTGACCACAAAGAATGAGTGTAGGACACCACTTGAGTACTACGTGATTAATCTTTCTCTGGAACAACAGCTGGATTTTTACACATATAAATATATATATATACACACGTGTGTGTATGATTTTTTCCCAGTGATTACAGAATAAATAGCCACTAAAAATTAGAAACTTGCTGAAGCACTTCCAAGACATTGTATTTAACAATAATTCGGGCTACTGCTTTCAGATTTTAACCTGTGAATATTTATCAGGAAGGTCTGTTGACTGGCTAATTGTGTTCTGCCAAATGCTTATGAAGCATTTTTTATAATGTATGTAAAATGCAAAAGTGGGGAAGAAACTAATTTCTGTTTAGGTCCCAATACTGAAACAAATGACAGGTACAAAAACTTCTTACCTTTCTCCTCAGTGTGTTTAAAATATAAGGTTAATGTAAAGAATCAGATTGTTATTGGAAGGAGACAAGAGATACATGTTTCAGCTGATCTATGCTTGCACATAAGAAGAAAGATGAGCCAATGATAGGGAAGGGAATGAGGCTATAAGTGGATTGTCAAAGAAAAGGAAATGCTGGATAAGAGGTTTTGGAATTAGAAGACCAACAAACATAAGTTCTGGTCAGAAAATTTGGAGGAAGGATTTCCCACTGGCAAACTGACATCTTTCAGCAGAGGAGTGATAACTTCTCAAGTGTGATGCATAAATGTGACTGAAGTATCTCATTATAGGTCAGAAGCCCTACGTGCCTGAGCAAGCATCCCCATCAGCCCCAACCTCCCCTGGCACAATGCAGCTGTCCCCAGCACGAGCACAGCTCCCCCAGTACAGAAGAAGCTGAAGCCACCACGGGAAACTTGTTCATAGAAAAGAATGGGGAAACAAAGTCACTGCATGACATTTTCTAAGAGGTACCACTGTGCCACATTCAAATGAAATTATTTGTCTTGATTATGCTGGCTGAAATGTTTAATTTTCTTATATTTTCAGGCATATTTCCTTATCTTTTCAGGTATCCTCTTTTTCAGTTACAGTTAACATTTTCCATGGAAAGAAGATACTCTTCTCAGGTCTACACTACACATACACCAAATAAAAAACCCAATCTTCCACTGAAAACAAATGTGAAAATTTTCAAGCAACAATCAGATTTTAAAACCCTAATTGACAGTACATTATTAAGCACTGCTATTTTTGCAAGTAATTTCCAAAATTTTGGTTAAGCAGTTAGCAGGCTTCCTGAGGAGTTCAATCAATGACATTTCTTGACTTTGTAAAAAGCAGCAGTCTCCATGATGGATCCCTAAGGTTAGTCATTGAAATCGACTTTATTTCTGATTATCTTCCTACCTGCTTAGCACTGATAGAGAGCAGACAACCCAGAATGGCCTCTGAAGGTCTTCAGTACATTGTGTGCTTAACCCTTTAAAGCATCACTCTAGTTACTTTGGAACAATCTTGAAACAAACACTCAGAAAAGGCAAGCCTACTTTTGTTCCACTAGCTCAAGCATTTGTACATATGTTACCTCAACACTAAATATTGCAAATTTGTCACTGGATCATTTAATCTGATAGTTGTTTTTCATTGTTTGGAGCTTTGAAAGAATCACTGAGAAAAATCTTTATCACAGAAGTAAGCCTTGCCATTGAATCAGTTTATGCTGCATGGTATGTTTTGCAAAGATGTGGCTAATCTGTGGGTGGCAGGAAGGGGAAACAAAGCTGATATTTGTTTCTTTAATTTCTTACACAGTTCCATCAGAAAAGCCATCTTGCTCTGAAGTTTCCCCTGATGTTAACCTCCTGATAGCTTGGTTTTCCTTCACCCCATTGATTCATTGGTCCAATCTTTCTTCAGATTTGAACAAAGGGGAAAAAAAATTGCTTTCCCATCTGCAATAGAAATTCCTGTGTTGGTTCTCTGCCTTTTACTATCAGAGGCCTATGGGTTAATACTTGATAGAATGGAAGAGGAAGGTATTTGTCTCTTGCCTGGAGAGAAATTCTTTGCCTCTTTGCCATCGAAAACATCTCATCCTCTTGCAATGACTTTTCTTTTAATTGGAATGCAAAGATCTTATCTTTTTATTATTCTTTTATTGTTGATAGCCACTCTACTTGCTCTCTCTCTGCAAACATCCAGTTTATATACACAGTTGGAGAAGGAGTTCATTTTTCCTCCTTTTTAGCTTTAATCATTTGCCTAACAGCTGAATTGTGCCAGAGTGGTTCATATATCCCTTCCCGCACTGCAGTCTCTTTCTCAGATGCCTGGTCTGTGTCTGTCTCTCTCTCATTTCCAGGCACAGATCAGCCCAGAGACTGCCTCTTGCTCTAATAACTGCCTGAGGTGTAGGAGACCATTTTATGGGAACTCAGTCACATAGACCTTTGCAAAAATAACAGTAAATGAGAAATCTGCAGTGAAAGGGAAACATTTCATGCAAGTCGTACGCCTACTACTCTCTTAATTTAGTTTATTTGTGGCTTTGCATTGCCATACATTCTGTAATGTCAGATTAGTGTGTGGGGAAGCAGCAGCTTCGTGGATAGAGTTGAGGAGCAGGAAATCTGGGGTTTATTCTCAGCTCTGCCTGGATGCTGAAGATGCATGGCTTGGTCTGCCTGCTCACCAGTGGCCATGGAGAGAGCCTTGTCAACAGCTGAGCACCCTGCTGACTCCCACCCATCATTGTTGCAGCCAAAGGATGTTCTGAAGGAGTGGCTGGTGGGCATCTCCAGGCCTCAGGGTTCCCACAGCAGCTCAACTAGGTGCAGAGCAGGAGGCATTTGGGGCCTTCCTGTAACCAGGGCAGCCACAGGCAGCTTAACTTTGCCTCTTTCAATGTGAGATAGCCTGTCTCTTCGTAATACCCGTTTTCCGTCAGTCCTGACAGAAGTGTGTGCCTGTGCTTGTGTACAGGCAATACTGTTCAGTCTATTGCTCTGCTTACTGCTACTCTTCAAGAGCCTTCTCTCACCACTACAGATTCTCAGTCAGTATCTTAAGTCTCTGTGCCCTTTGTGTTTTCCTGCCCTCCTCCCTTCTCTTTCTTTCTGCTTCCCATATTTCTCTTCCATTTGCCCATTTTCGGTTCCGGGTTTGGCCCACTCTTCCCGTCCCCTCTTCAGCCCCAACCTGTTCCTGACAAAGGGAGAGAGCTATTGTGAAGTACATGCATATGGATGAATATGAATGCAAAACAGTACTTTCCAGAAGGGAATAGCTGGGCTCCAGCTTGAGTAATTAAAGGCTTAATTAAAAATAGTGTTTGCCCATGGATGTAGTCTGCCTCTACCACCAGTGCTCAGTGTCTGCACCCTTCTGATCTGGGGGACCTGGTGCCCTCAGCTCATCTGTGCTGGTAACTACACTGTAGCCCCTGCTTCATGCTACCCGTTTGGTCTCTTTCATATTGCCAGCTCTTCAGAAGAAGAATAACTACACAGACTTGTAAAAGAAGCCCAGTGGAGCCTAGTGGGTACCTCATCCTAGCAGTGACTTACAAGAAGGCTGTCCCATTCCCCTTCTGCCCCTACTCCCCGACACAGGACCCCACACCAGCCCATGGTGTTCATGCTATGGATCACAAGTTGCAGAATGGCTCCCTGCTTCCCCACGCCTGCTGCAGTTGCAGCCAGCCCGGTCACTGGCTGCTGTGGAAATACATATTATCACCATCAGGACATAAAACACTTCCCTGTGCCACAGAGTTTTTGTGAAGCTTAATTCCTTACAGGCTGCATGACATGCTTGGGGGCTGTTCAGCTATGAACTTGCAGTGTCTCTGTTTTGGGGTATCTTTAAATATATGAGAATATTATCTGGAGCACTAAAGGTTTGATTTTGAAAGGTTATTGCTACACACACAAGGACTCTTTATGACTCTGTGTTACTCTTTTCTATGTATGAAAGAAGAAAACCCAAATTATGTCATTATATCTGGAAAAAAAGGGAAAAGCTTTTGTATAGTTTAGGATAAACAAGTAAATGTTTTTTCTCAGTTCTATTTAGACAAGGTAGAATGTAGACACATTTCGTATGAAGTAGCCTTTTCTGTCCACTTTTCAGTTACCACTACACCATTAGAAGAGATGAAGGAATGTCCTGAAAATGTATTCCCTTTCAGACAAGAAGGAGATTTACCGGAAGTTATACTGCAAAGAAAAATACCAAATTTCAGAAATGTTACTGATACAGCCTGAAGTAAAAAAATGACACTCAATCTAAGAGTATCACTTCTCTCAGATATAGCTAAGACTGCTGGGTCTTAGCTACAGAAAATGCATTTTCCTTCATTAAGTCTTCTAATGTAGAATCCTGCTACATACAGGCTGGTTCTGTATCAGATCATATCAGTCACACCAGAAACCTTCTGAATCATAGAACTGCCTGTTACTGGGAAGGGAAGAAAGCAGAAGTGTGTGCTGCTGTCCTGTGTTTATATGGAGCCTTTATTACATTTCCAGTAGCACTGCTGAACTGTATGTTTTGTACATCTGTCGGTGGACTCCTCGGACTACTAAACACATGTACATAAGCTTTCAAAAAGTAGCAACACTGACAGATAGCTGCCACTTGAAGAACCCTTTAGCTTTTGTTTATCAAACTATCTGTCTCCAGCAGCAGTCTGAGCTAACAGGTGAGCATTGCCCATGCCCAGGCTGTGCCTCAGAGTTTTTGCTTGAGAACAGAAGTGACAGAGTTCAGAGCTGAGGGTGCCCAGCATCCACTTCTCTGTATTCCAACTGAGATGCTAGCACCCCTCCTTGCTCAGCCACTGGGATGATGTGGAATGGAAGAAACAACTGGGCTGCCAGTCCCAAGGATTAAAAATCTTAAGCAGCATTCAAAGCATTACCCTGAAGATGTTGGACTTATAAATGTGCCTTCATGTTTTTGAGCCAGAGTTCATATTTCCAACTCTTATGTTGAGCTGTGAAGTTTTTTAGTGACAAACAAGGTTCTCATATAATCACAGGTGTGAAATTATGACAGTTGTCCATATGGTATTCAGTCTGCTGAGCTCACCTGTGGAGTTTTTTTTGTAGAGAGTTAGCTGTGCTGTCAGTGCCATTCACTAGCATGGGGACACATATCAGTAATGAGTTGAGTGTATGGGTGTCCTCCAGCAGCAGTTCAAAGCAGGACGCATTGCTTAAATTCTGCATTTACCTTGGCATTAATATAGTCCTGATGATACTTTATTGTATCCTGACAAAAATGTCACAGAAGAAGCGATGCCATCAGCATTCCACTGTGACTGCCAACCAGAAAATAGCACCTGCAATGGCAAGCCAGCTGAATCAACAACCAGCAGAGCCCAGTCCTGAAAGCTGTCTTCAGCTTTGCCGTCACATTAACCTGTTTGGGCATGAGGCGCAGCTGAAGAATGATACCAGGCTCCCTGCTGCCTTCTCTTGCTGGTGCTGGCACCCAAGCTGCAAGCCAGATGAAGGAGTCAGTCAGATTAAAAACTTTTTTTGGTTTTGCCAGGTTCGTTTTCAGACAAACAGAATTCTCTGATTTGCCTTGCAAAAATAAAGGGAACATGAAGTTGGACACAGAGGATGAAGGCTAGACCAACCTTGTGGCAACTGCCCACAGCTCCGTCTGCAGAATGTGCCTTGGGCACCAGCCCAAAGATGCAATGTTAGGGTACTAGCTCCCTGTATTCAAAAATCACTTAGAATACATGATAACATTTTTCTTTGCAACATAAGTTATATACTGGCAGGGGGGAGAAAAAAAGTGTTAATTAATTAAATGCATAAACAGTATAGGAACAAAGCTAAGGTGCACTTCTGAAATGTGGCATTTACGGCAACACCTCACATGCAGCAGCAGCATTGTTTTCTTATTGGTCCTGAGTTTTCGTAATCCAGCTCTATTTAAAAGTAAACTAGTATACCTTTTTTTTTTCAAAATTGAAAAAAAACTCTACTGGTTTTAATTTTCTAACTATGCTGTCACACGCACAAGGCACGCACGTATTCCATAGAAACAGAGGCTGAAAAATAAAATCTTGCACTGCCATCCTGTGGTGAACATTAGGAAAACATTAGGCTCGCAGATAGGGAGTTACACTGAAATGTGGACGCTTTGCAGCAGTTAGCAACAGCTCAAGGCTCCAGAGTTGCTCCGGGTGTTACCTCAGGAAGCACAGAATAAAGCCTCTAATGTCATTATTTCTCGTTATTCCTTCTGCAATGCAGGATCTTCTAGACACCTTTTGTAAGATACGCAATTCATCTCCAAGAATATTCTGGGTGAGCAAACACTGAATAGCATCTATGACACAGCAGGCCAGGTGAGGCAAAAGCAGAGGGGCTGGGAGGGGAATCACTGGGAACTGGACATTGTTTCAAAAAGGCAGTCTAGGTGTACTTTGGGGGTTGACTTTGGCCTATGATAAGGACAGTGAAGTTCACTTGTAAATAGGTCATAAATTCCTGCTCACTGGCTAAATGGATTTTTTTCCAGTGAATCACCACTAGGCTTAAAAAGAAAAAAAGGGACAAGCCAAAAGGGCACAAAGTCAGCCAGCAAAGAGGAGGTTTAAGGAACAAACATACACTTTTGTATGTTTGTTGGGTAAGTAAAATGTTCACCAGAAAATCTTGATCATAATTGAATTTGGTGTGAGGATGATTCTGACTTGTGCTGTCATACCTGGAGCTTATTTTCCTACTAGACTGTGATTTTGCTGATACAAAAATGTACATTTAGTATACTGAACATTTCCCCCCCACATATCTACCCTGTTCACTTGCATTTCTAAGACAGAAGGATTTTTTTTCAATCTGAGGTGCATATTTTAAAACAAACCAAAACCAAACAGTGATGAAGTAGCCCAGTATACTGTAACTTCCTATTTCTTACTGTGTCTCCTTCGGGGGATTATTACTGTAAACAACTTCATCTGCTAGGACTGTGTTAATTGAGGGCTGGCCTCCCTGCCTGTGTGATGCAACAAAAGCTGTAAGAAGCTGGCACCTGGAACGGAGAGAATGCTGATAGGGGCTCTTTCATGGGTCATTCTGAAGAGCTTCTCTCCTGTGCTTTAAAACTGGCCATCAGCAGGATCAGGGTGAGTCCAAATTTTGCCTTCAGAAAAACGGAATATAAAAATGTCTCCCCCCAAAAATATTCCTGAACTAATAATAAAGAAAAATCTCAGCACCATCAATACAGCAAGTTTTCAGATAAAGTCAAGGAGGGGGGGGGAGGGAAGATTTAGCTCTCAGTTTGTGCAGACACCCACATTGTTTCTGCATGTCTCAATGTATGATTATGGGTTTCTTAGTAATGCGTATGTAACTCCACTTTCACCAGTTCAGACACTCATGATTAAAGCTACTGCTATAATTTATGGTTTCTAAGATCAGCTTAAGAAGCTACCATGCTCCTCTCTTATGCTGTCACAGTATATGACATGTCTTCTTTGCTCATTTACATGGCTCTACCATCTTCTGCCTTCCATTTTGGACGTAGTTGTTTTCATCCCTGCTTTGAAAAAACAATGGCGCTTGCCTCACCCTGTTCTCACCTGCTAATGACTTCTGTCTTCAGGCATACCTTTGCTCAGCAAGACACCAAACCACATTTTTTGTTGTCACTTCTATCTGCAGCTCTGTTCTTGATCACTTCTGATTCTACTTCTTCACAGGGCTATGATTTTTTCCTGTGCTTTAAAAGCACTGCTGACAGCTTTTTCCTTTCCTCCATACATTCCTGCTTTGTTTTCTGAACTTCTCCTGATCCACCATAAGCAGAAAAGTGTTATTTTAAATCCTCTTCTGAACTTTGAATCTTACCTGTTACAGTTTACCCATGCCTGTGCAGATGAAACATCACACTTTTCATTTCTCAGTTGAGTGGGTTTTTCCTGTTGCTCTAAATAGATTAATTTTTTCCCCATTTAAAAAAGAACTGTCATACCCAGTTATTTGCATCACATTTTCGCATTATGAGGCACTCTGCAGGACTCTGCTTGAAGGAGACGACAGAGAAATGTGGATGTGCATACAGTCTAGGGGATGGTCTGGCTGTCACCAGATGGGGAGAGCACACAGCACTGCCTGTCTGGCCTATTGCCAAAGAGGGGTTCAGCACCCTGATTTTTTTCCTTGGCTGCAGACTCATGGCAGCGAGAAGGGTAAAAAATTTGGGTCAGTACACATTTTTTGCACAACTCTGGTAAGAAGAGATGTGTTTCATTATGGCAGGGCTTTTCAGCTGTTTACTAATGTTCATGTCTATACATTTTTCAGTGGAGGTGAGGGGGAAAAAAGTTTCACATCTGTAGATTACTTAGACTGTAAAGTGTCTTTCTTAATCACTGTCCGTGGAGTTGCCAACCCCAAGAGTCTACAGAGCAGAGGGTGGAAATCACTGCTTCTAAAGGTTTGCAGTCACAGCTTCAGTTATAAAAATTTCCCATCCTGTCTGGTCAATGGCCCAGTCAATAGGTTGAATTAATTTCTGTTGTGATGGCACAGGAATCTCTGTTATCAGCTTCTCTTCCCAAAATAAAATGTTTAGACATGTTCTCCGTCTGCAGAGGAGGGAAGGGATGTTAAGTTGTACACACCCCTGGTAAGAAAGGGAGAAGTGTTGATTTATACTTCATCAAAACTACATGGGCTCCAAGATGTGAAGTGTGACTGTGAAGTCACTGTGGGAGTAGCCCCAACAAGGTAAAGAATGGTTTACTTTATGAGTAAGGACAACTACCCATAGGGTTTTCAAGGGCAGGACCAGAAGGATGTGTGTCTGCTGGTGTATGTATGAGTAGCCACACTCAGCTAGGTGTATATGTGATAATCTCTTTTACACGTGAGCTGGCATGAGTCAGTTTGTATATTGTTATACAGAAAAATACCCATCTGAAAATATTTGCGCTGCTCAAAATACATCAGTGCAGATCCATTAGTGTAAAACTGACTCCACGCATAGAGAAGGAGCAGCTGGGAAAATATGACTAACTTTTATAGATGCTTTATTTTTAATATCCTTTTCTTTCAGGTTCCCCAAGAAAAACAAAAATTGAGAAGCTAAATTAGTCTCTGCTATATTTCTACCAAAGAACACAGAGTTTTGCGGAAGCTATTTGCCAGAAAAAAAGATCAGATGTGAACTGAGGATGAAAACTGCATTTGCAAACAGAAAGATCCAGTTTACATAAAAGCAGGTGACAGCACAATTTAAACTGCCTATTAATTGATTATTGTGATGCTAATAAGAATTTGCATGGTCTCTTTTGAAGGCAATTGATGACATTTGCAATAGTTTGTGTGAGTGGGATCAAGCTCTAGATGTGCATCTTACTGCATTCTGTGTGTTAAAGTCATTCCCTGAGTTTCTGTGAAAGCCATCAGAAAGCTTGGCAGAATGTTCTTGGCTGAGAAGTCAGGAGCCCAGAACCAGGAAACGACTGCCACAATGGAAGCTACCCAAACCTCTTTTACATAAGGTGCTTATGTACAGCAGAAGATGCTCTGGTTTCTGATGGTAAGCCCTGCCAACTTTTGAGGATGGTAAAGCTTCCCTTCCTACTGGAAGCACTTGAAAACCAGGATGAGGTTACTTCATTTGCCCAAGTGAAATCCGTCACTGGTTATCACAGTGGATCTAATATCTGGACATGGAAGACCTGTGAGAGTTTTTGAATGTCTCCATATTTCACTGTAATATTGAAATGTGGTACCACAGGGCACACTTCTTGCACTGAGGAATTACATATAAATAGCTATAAACTCCCTGCTGTAGGGACTAGCCAGTCTGTGACTCTTGAACAACTTTTGCATCACTTCTGAGCAGTTCAGAGATACAGCTCTCATAACAACATTACATCATGTAATTGGCAATGGGGCTGTCTAGCACCGGGATGGCTGGTTCATTCAAATCCCCAGCCACAGGGGGATATCCCCAGCTGCGTGTGACTTGCCCAGCCACCCTGCACCACAGCTGCACACCCAGGCTGGAGCAGGGCCCACGGATCACTGGTGAGCTGCTGTCACGTTCCGTCTGCAAACCACCCCACAGCCCTCCTGGGAGTGATGAGGTATAGAGCATGTGTTTCGTGGCTCTTGCCCATTTCCAGATTTCTGTAAACTGCTTGGAGATTTGGGGAGGCTGGGCACCTTGTGCTCTACAGCCTCCCAAAAAACACTAGGGAACAGGTATTAGTGGGGATTAAGTATTCTGTGACAGGTTTACAGTATCAAAGTCATCAGTCTGAATAGGAAAATGCTCAGCCAAGTCACCTTTAAGAAACATTATAGCATGCATTTTGGACTTTCACCAAAGCTAGAACACCCAAAGCAGGGAAATGTGCCTTTTAATTTAAGAGAAGTTTTAGCTAAGCATGTTTCAACCATAAGTAAATAAACTGCAGATTATCCCCTTTATCTTCTCAGAAGTTAGCCGTACAGAATGCATGTATTTTATAAAACCTTTCACTTCTAAGGAATGCTTCCCCACAAGGCTGTACCTACCAACCCCAGTGCTTTCACTCGACAGAAGCTGATACCTACAGCATATGCTTTTGTTCATGCTACATATTCAAATACAAAGGCGTGGCTAAACTCTGATGTCCTTTTAGAGGGCAAGACTGGGAAAAACATCTGCCTCTTGATGGAAACCATCTGGTATAACCAGACATGAAGTCAAGCGTTTTAACACAAGTGTGTTCCTCAGAATTATACTTTCTTAAGAGAATTACAGATTCTTCCCCTAATGCTCCCATCACACATAATCTCAGGGATCTTTCCTTGTACCTACCTACGACTGATAGGCCCCAGAGCTGGACACAACATTCCAGATGTGGCCTCACCAGGGCAGAACAGAGGGGGAGGAGAACCTCCCTTGACCTACTAACCACCCCCTTTCTAACGCACCCCAGGATGCCCCACAAGGGCACATCGCTGGCTCATGCTCACCCTCCTGCCCACCAGGACCCCCAGGTCCCTTTCCCCACCCTGCTCTCCAGCACCTCAGCCCCCACGTGCCAACACCAGCGCTACAGAGGCAGCCGCGTGTTCTCAGGGGGAGCTCACGGCGCCTCGACCCTCCAGGTCCAGGTCCAGGCCCAGGCCCAGGTCCAGGTCCAGGTCCAGGCCCAGGCCCAGGCCAGGCCACAAAGGGTTGGCAGGAGCCACCTCAGGTTCAGTCCCTGGAAATTCACCGGGCACAGTGTGTGTTA
>NW_009952480.1:1231086-1267099 GCF_000747805.2 Chaetura pelagica
GGGGGGAGGCGGCACCGCGCTCTCCGCAGCCCCGGTGAGGTGGGGTGTGACAGGAGCCTCGTCCTGTCCTGAAGCTCCGCTTCGCTTTTCACGGTCTGGATCGCAGACCCCGCCGTGCCAGGAGAGTCTCACATCCGTGCAAGTGCCGGTTGGGAAAGGCCCGTCCTCCCTGCGCGGGGTGACGTGCGGGGAGCGGCCGTGCGAGAGAGGGAAGGCGGGAAGATGTAAAAGATCCTGCTGTAGCCTCTTGTTTCAGAGCTGGGTCCTTGGCTATGAGCTCTGCCTCGGGGAGCTGAGCATCCCTTTCGCGTGTTTTGGGGTCCTCTGTAGACTGCTGCTACTGGCAGAACTACTTGGAAGTGCTTTAGTTTGGCAGTTAACTGTTGGGTGGGTACAAAACTCGGGTAGCAAAGTAATAATTTCCTGCTTCTTAGGAGGAATTCTAGTGGCAATCAGCACTGCAGCAAGATGTTTTAAAGTGACTAGGTACCATGCATATGATACTGGCAGCCTATATTCTTTTAATGCTGTAAGTGTTTTAATGTATACAGCTTCACAAATAGAAACGAAATGGTGTGGTTTGAACTTTCGAAGGAGCAAGGGATTACATGAGGGAAGATTTCCATAGTTTAACAATGGTTTTCTCTTGATAAAACCGCAAATTAGCGGTCATAGGGGTGTGTGCGGCTGATGGTTGGATTTTATGATGTAGAAAGTCTTTTCCACTCTTAATGATTCTATGACTTTTAATTTCTTAAATGGCTAATGGTTAGGTGAGGTCTCTCAGATTTCTAGGTTTAAGTGGGCTAATCACTTGCCACCCTGTACTTCGAGCAGATTTTTTTTTTCTTAACAGGCAACCATTGAAGCACCCTCCTGCCTCTGTTTTGTGACAGCACCTTCTTGCACTTCTCTTGATTTTTGGGTGGGTGAAGCCAGGTCTAAACTTTATGGATTGAAAATCACCATTATATGCAAAACATCTGTGTATGGGGATTCAGGAAAAGCAATCTGCTTTTTTTAACAGTCAGTAATGTAAGATGCTACAGAGGACATATATGCTGTGGGTTTATTGCTGCAGAAAAACGTTATTATTTTTGAGATAAGACTGTGGCTTTTCTCTCATGCAAAATCAGCATTCTGCTGTTGCATCTGGTGCAACATGAACAATCCTTTAATATCTGGTTTAGAACAAATGTACCATAAATGCTAGGTCAGGCTAAAAACATCTTAAAAATACAGTCAGAAAATTTAAAACACCATATGTGTGGTGAGATTCATCTTGATAGTGCTGAGTGGAAGGGGAGATAAAGCTATTTTGTTGGCTTTTTGTTATTTTAGCTGAACGGTTGGGAGGAAAACCAAAACAAAAAATATTTTCACTGCATTTGCTTGGTCACTTAAGTTTTTTTGGTGAGCATTCCATCTCTTGCCTGTGTTTTCCCCTTTCGTAGACTGTAAATAACATTTCACTACCTATCAGCAGTATTTAAATATTTGGTAAGGTTGTGCAATATAAAATACAATTGTAAGAGAGGCAATGTAGCTGATTTTTTTTCAGTGTCTCCAGAAGATTATTTTTTTTTCTAACCCAAACTATCAAGGGTAGTAGGTAGTACTTGCTGTCTTCAAAACAGTAGGTTTGATCTGTTTAGCCCAAGCTTCTCTGTAAATCAAAGATGAGTGCACATATTTGCCAGTCACTTAAACACTGTAGTAATACTGGGCTTATTTAAAATGCTTTCCATTTCCATTAGAACACAGGAACGTAAGTTGATCAGACCTTTTTATTTGAGGATAAATAATGTGATTGGCTAAGTTTTTTCTATGTCTACTCGATAATTATTACTTCTGAAAGTAATGACATGTTTTAGCATGTCTCTCCCTCTTAAGAAGACAAATGTCTAACTTTTGGTTATTTTTCTATTATACCAGGCATTAGATGAAGTCTTTTGGTATATGGCAGTAATATTCCACATATGTAGCACTTAATTTTCTTGTAGTCTGATTACCTGCTTCTTGGCATTGATTGTGGTGTAAATGATCACACCCTTCATTCTGCACAGTCCTGTCTGAATGTTCCTGGTGTGCATTGCACTAGCAGAAGGCTGTCAGCACAGGGGAGAGGGTGGTATGGGGATGACAGCCTGAGGCAGGTTGGAGGTCGCTTTTGCTTGTGCTAGCAGAGTTAGGCTTGCATCAAATGTCAGATGAGAACTTGAGAGAGGAAGGTGTTTGACCTGTCAGGACTGTAAATATAAGGCATGACAGTAAGCAGCTAAAGAGAGGTCTTTGATGTTAATGAAGCATAATTTCTATGGGTGGCAGGAGCAACAAATGAAACGTCAAAAACTACTGTACTGCTCTGTGTATTATTAATGCCAGTCAAGGTTAGTTGTTTTGAAGCTGCTACTGGCATGTCAGAATTCTGGGTTGGGTCAGTACTTTGGTTTATGTAAGTATTTACATAAGTATTTCATGAAACTGTTGGCCCTTTTCAGACCCTACTGATGAAGATATATTCCAGAGACTACTGAAAGTCTCTTGTTCGGTTCACTTCAGTAGGGTCTTCCACAAGACTGTTTAAAAGTCATAGATGTGGTGCTTGTGGATATGGTTTAGGGGTGAACGTAGAAGAGTAGGGTTAAAGGTTGGACTTGGTGATCTTAAAGGTGTTTTCCAACCTAAATGATTTTATGATTCTATTAAGATTAATTACCTGTACAGTTAAGCTGGCTATCTTTGTTTTCCTACTTAGGCTTAGTAGCTAAAACTTGTGTTTCTCTACAGACTATAAAAGTCGGAGTGTTGTAATCAGAATCTTGTTTGAACCTATCTTGATGCTAGTGAAGCAAAACTTTATATTTTCTCTTTTTGAAGAAGGTCTAAGGAGAGAGGTTGGAATTTATACTTCAAAACAATAGATTTTTGTATTGTAACTTCACTCTTTTTAAAAATCAAAACCTTGATTATATATTAAAAATATATCTTCCTTTTGTTATCTATTGTCACACAGCCGCAGGGCCTAGTTTACCACCCAAGATGAGTACACTTAATCCTGGACCCCAGTGCCTTCCATTTTACAGCCTTCAAGGGGATTAAAATTATGATGAATTACAGTTTATTTTGAAGTGATGACTCTTAATAAATTACAGGAGCAGCAACTTGCTGTTTCAGTTAGATACAAATGTTTTTGTAAAATCCTGTCAAATATTTAATGAGCTTATTACAGTCTACAAAAAAAACTTATTGCCGAACACTGAGGATTGTTGAATAACACTTAACCATCCCAGTTTACATCTCTCAGCTAATTCCTTTTTACTCTTCTTTCCAGCTTGTTTCCTTTGGGTTTTTGGTTTCGTTTTATACCTTCCCATCCTGTGCTGTGATACTAAGGAATCCCGCTTTTTAATGCATGTCTGGGGTTTGGCTGAATTTGATGTTTAAAAAGATTCAAGTTCTAAATGAGGTGTTTTCATCCTTCATTGCTGCCTTTTTCACCTCTTCCGAGTTCTCTGGTGCTTAACAAGTTGGGAGCTCACACCGTAGCTAATAGCACTGAATGGTAGAGTACAAAATCTCTTTTGTTCATATGACCATCTGTCTTCATGAAGCTTCTAGGAACTTCCTTGTTTAAGAGAATCAGGCTACTCAGTCAGATTGGGTTGGAAACAGGCTTTAGGCTCAGAAGTTACCAGTAGCGTGGCTGTAGCAGCCTTGTGTCTACAATTCTTCTCAGTGTGGCTTCCTTAGGCCATGGTTCCATGATTTCTTCAGGCTGATGGGAGAGCTGGCTGGAAGAGATGTTCTCACTTGTTTGTGCCTACAGCTTGCATTGAGTTGGATGTTGGAGATGTAGCTAAAGGTGGCTTGGTCCTTCTTTTCTTTCCATCCTCCCTAACCAACCTCCTTTGAAATTGTCTGATCAATTCCCTTATTTTGTTCAGTTGTTGCAACAGGAGTGTAGTGTGGAGAAAGGGAGAGTGATTTATCAGATCAAAGTGGTTGTGTAAATGCCCACAGAGTCATTAGGGGAATAAATGACACATTGACACTGTAAAATGACGTTATAGAGTTTTTAGATGTCCTATGTGGCGTTTTGTATGGTAGTCTGTTGTAATACATTATTTTTTATCCATTCAAGGTTTCTCCCAAACCAGGGTTTTTTCTGCTCCCAGAGTTCTTACTATAAGTTGCTCATCCTTCTTGAGCTCAAGCTGCTGTATGCGAGCATATGCAGAATCTTATAGGCCAGCAGAGTTGAGATAGCTCATGGAACTATCTTATCCATACCGTTGTAGATCTCCAAGTGGCTCATTTATTTTTTTTTAAAGGTGTGTATGTTTGTACATGTTCATGCTGAAAAAAAATTTTGCTTTTGCCCAAATTGTAACAGATTTTTAAATTTAATTCCTGCCTAGTTTCTTCACTGCATTTTTGAGCTTTACTTCAATACTAGTGTTGTTTAGAAAACAAGTCTTTTTAAAGGCAAACATGCATATTATTTCTTCTCTGAAACTATCACATGGTTTTTCTTAAAAAACGAAGTCTTCTGAAAAGTAAATATATGGAGCAAAATTCTGACTGGAGGACTGGAGTAAGAACTTTAATTTTTTGTGCTGTGCAGTAGATAGCCTTGTGAACTGCAAAGTTTGAGGAAGGGAGAGACAAAACGTTTGCTTTGAATTGTCCTAAATATTTCTATCTTGACCTAAAAGATTATTATTTTTTTTTCCCTTTGAGAAATTGTAGTAATACAAATTGCATGCCTGCCTGAAGCTTTTTGATTTGATGACTGTGTGTTTGATGTTAACTTAAAGGTTGATCCTAGCAGGGATCCCAGCCAATGGGATTGTCAAAATCAGTCTTACACAGAGGAAGTCCTGAGGTAATTTAATAACCCAACATTAGAACTCACTAAATAAAAATGAATATAAGATTATGCAAATTCTTAAGCATTACCAAAAATACATAGTACTGTTTCCAGTTGGGACTTATTAGCCTGAAGGTTCAGGAAAAAGCTACCAGCCTTTCATTGTCAATTATTTTTGAGAATCATGAACAATTTTAGTTGGAAAGACCTTTAAGGTCAAGTTGAACCATTAACCTAACTCTACCAGATCCACCACTAAACAGTGTCCCTAAGCACATCTACACATCTTTTAAATACCTCTAACAATGGCAACTCAACTACTTCCCTGGGCAGCATATTCCAATGCTTGACAACCTTTTCAGTGAATACATATTTCCTAATATCCAGCCTGAACCTCTCCAGGTGCAACTTGAGGCCATTTCCTCTAATCCTATCACTTGTTACTTCGGAGAAGAGACCAAATTATAATAGATAATTCATTGTAAGTTGTCACTTTGAAAATATTATTCTGAATGTCTGTTTCATGTAGTTAAAAAAGGTTAATTAAAGGTTAATCTAAAGTCTTCCAGCTCCTGTGGATAGCTGAATTTGCAAGAGTTTCCTTTTAAGTATGTGAGATCTTAACATAACTTTTTGGAAAATGGGTGGTATTGCATTGCAGGCTATAGTTCAAGGAGTTTTGCCTAGGTTTAGTTTTGCTAAGCCTAGACCTACAGAATTGGAAATCCCACTCTTGGAGTGTTGGGCAAGGACAAATACTGTTACTAACAGGAGAAACTTACTGGTCTTCAAAAGACTTTGGAAGATGGAAAGGTTTCCCCTTTCTTGGTGTAGACCATATGTTATGTCTACTGTGAAACTCAGGTGTGAAATTCTTTCCCTGTTTCATTGGATGTTACATCAGTGCTTAAATGACTGTGTGTTTTCCTTTAGAATCTATATCCCTACTTCTAATGAAGAAGAGCTTTTTCACTGAAAGGATATGAACCATTATTTCCTGTTAGTAGAAACTACTTCTGTTGGCCTTGGCCTAACCTGTTGATGGAAAGGAATTAGCCAGAGTGAAATATATATGCTAGTTATGAGAGTACACTGTATCTCTTCTGATGGTTTTTGGAACATTGGTCCTATTGAAAAAGAGAGAGAAAAAACCTAAAGAAACGAACAAAAAAACCCTGTTTTTGAAACAAAGTTTAAAGGTTTTCTGCTTTTCCCAGTACAATGGGAAAGGAATTTTTCTTGAGTCACTGGGTGGTACTGAAGTGACTTAGATTTAGGGTAACTGGGCTGATGTTGGTTGGTTTGCAAAATATATCATTCATCAAAACCATCTAGTTCTGGGAGGGCATTTTTACTTACTTCATTACTGATTAAAAGGTTACAATCTACCATGTAGATTACCTCTTAAAAACACATATTTTTAATAATATGTCCTTTTTAAACAACGATGGGATATTGCTGCACTATTTCACTAATATTCTTTACATAAAAATAAAAAGTTGCCTTTCTACAAATGTTCTAAGAAAAATATAGAATAAGACAGTGGTTTAGACATTTAGAGAACTGAGTAGTGCCCATTTATTTGCTTCCTAGTTTAAAAATTATATCTCAAACTTGGCAGCATTCGGCTGGTGTGTAAGGCATGCTGTTCTTACAATTGCTAAAAGATCATGCACTGCTGCTTTTTCTCGGTCAGTTGGATGATTCAATAGTAATTGATGTTAATAGTAATTGGTCTAAGATGTGCTCATTTGGTATTTTTACCCTTTGACAATTTGCCAGTAACACCCTCTTGAACATGCTGCCGAACCAGAGATGGGGCAGGGGGGGCACACCATAGTCTCACTTTGCTGCTTTACATCTTCTAGTGCTAACCTCAAGGGCATATGGCAAGGACAGCAACTTGATCACAACGAAGTGATCACAGTGACAACTTGTGACTCTTCTGCTATTTTATGTCTTTCTTTGTCTGGTCTGATGATACCCAGCAAACTCTTGGCTTTTGATAGGTACTGGTGAGTGGTTAATCACCTGCTGCACCATCTGCACATACACATGTCTGTGGGGCTAGATGGTTTACACCCTAGAGTGCTGAAGGAGCTGGCAGATGTGCTTACCAAGCCACTCTTCGTGAATTGTCAGCAGCCCTGGTTAACCAGGGAGGTCCCAAAAGACTGGAGGTTAGCAAATACAAGGCCCATCTGCAAGAAGGGTCAGAAGGGACCTATAGGCCTGTTAGTCTGACCTTCATGCCAGGGAAGGTCATGGAGCAAATAATCTTGAGTGGCATAATACAGCACTTAGAGAACAACCAGGTAATTCAGGCCCAGCCAGCGTGGGTTCATGAAGGCCAGGTCCTCCTCATCACCTTCTATCACAAAGTGACCTGCTTGGTGGATGAGGTAAAGACTGGATATAGTGTACCTGGACTTCAGTAAAGCCTTTGATACTGTTCCCCACAGCATTCTCATGGAAAAATTGACTGTCCTATGCATGGACTGGCATATGCTCTGTTGCATCAAACATTGGCTGGATAGCCAGGCCCAGAGATTGAATGGAGTTAAATCCAGTTGGCAGCTGGTCACAAGTGATGTTTCCCAGGGCTCAGTGTTGTGGCCATTCCTGTTTAGTATCTTCATGAATTTATGAATCATGCAATCGAGTGCACCCTCAGTCAGTTTGCAGATTATACTAAGTTGGAAGGGAGTGTTGATTTGCCTCAGGGTAGGAAGGCTCTGTAGAGGGACCCAGACAGGTTGGATTGATGGGCCAAGGTCAATCAAATGTGCTTCAACAAAGCCAAATGTCGAGTCCTGCACATGGGTCACAACAGCCCCATGCAGTGTTACAGTCTTCAGGATGAGTGGCTGGAAAGCTGTTCAGCAGAAAGAGACCTTGGGGTGTTGATTGACAGCTGGTTGAATGTAAGCCAGCAGTGTGCCCAAGTGGCCAAGAAGGCCAGTGGTATTCTGGCTTGTATCAGAAACAATGTGGCCAACAGGTCTAGAGAGGTGATTGTCCCCTGTACTCAGCACTGGTGAGCCCACATCTTGAGTACTGTGTTCAGTTTTGGGTGCCACAGTACAAGAAGGACATTTTAGGTGCTGGAGTGGGTACAGAGAAAGGCAGTGAAGCTGGTGAAGAGTCTTAAGGATAAGACTTTTAAGGAGCACCTGAGGGAGCTGGGGCTATTTAATGTGGAGAAAAGGAGTCTTGAATTGAGACTTTATTGCTCCCTATAACTACTTGAGGTTGTAGAGAGGCAAGTGCTAATCTCTTTTCACAAGTAACAAATGATAGGATGAGAGGAAACAGCCTCAAGTTGTACCAGGGGAGGTTTAGGATGGATATTATGAAAAATTTCTTCACAGAAAGCGTTGTCAAACACTGGAACAGGCTGCCCAGGGAAGCAGTGGAGTCACCATCCCTGCATGTATTTAGAAGACATGTGGTGCTTAGGGACATGGTTAAGCAGTGGACTTGGTAGAGTTATATTAATGGTTGGACTTGATAATCTTAAACGTCTTTTCCAACCTAAATAATTCTATAAGTGCATGGCAGTAGCTTAATCTTGTAACTTCTGTCTATTTTCCCTCACAAATTTGGAAAATTGAGCTATATTTTCTATGCCAGTGCACGGTTCCTTGAAAACAATGTTAAGATCATTAATAAAAGTTATGTCTCCATAGCATGGATATGTTGAAACTAGTCTTGAACAGATGGATAAGTGCTAACAAAGTGTGAGCTGTTGAAGCTGTTCTCTCTGTTCTCTCCTGGGCCAGTCTGCTGGACTTCTCTATGAGCTTCTTTGACTCTCTTAAGCCCAGCTGCAAACCTGGATAGGGCTGGTCAGTTCTTCTGCCTCCCCAGGTACTGAAATAATCCTTTCTGAAAATGCCAAAGGAGAAGGGGTGGGGGAAAAAGCAAGTAAGATATTGCCATTCTTTGGCAGCAAGGCATTAGAACAATTGTCTCTGGAAGTGGCACTATGCTGTAACAGGAAGAAAGCCGTGGCTTACATACACTCAAGTTAGTTTTCTTCAGTAAAGCTATCTGATGGTCATTGTACTCATGTGCTGCAGCTAGGCAAGCCCAGTGGCTGCAGGTAGGTTTCTTCTCCATGATCAGGTAGCTCAGGAGTTCTTGGTCCTCTCCTCCTCTAACTCTTGCACTTGATGCCATTGTTCTTCCCTGCTGGAAGTGTTAGATCACTCTGGAAGACCAGATTTACACAATAAACCTTTAGGGAATTGTTTTTTGTTTGTAGTGGGCTTGCTTCAGTGATCCAGATAAACTCATTGCTACAACTGAGGAGTTGGAAATTCTAGCGTAGATGTAAGAACTTTATATGCAAGCTTTTCTACTGTAATTAACCTACCAGGAACCATAGCCTTGGTTGCACTTGATAGAAAGTTCTTAGACTGGGAATCAGCATTAGTGACCAGGCCTTAGAATTACCAAAGGTGTTGACTTCCTCTGTTGATAAAAACAAAATGCTTGTATTTGATTTCATAAAATTACTTATTTTAGAATCAGGCAAAATATTAAGTATTGGGAAGTACTGGGAAAACAGTTATGGGTTTATGGTCATCTGCATCTTAAAGCAATTAGGAAATGTCCCTATCCATGATCATTGCAACAAAAATAAAAATTTGCTATGATGGTAAACTTAGTGTCACTCTTTCTTATTTTCAAGCACATCTGGAAATAATGTGAGTAGGATCACAGAGTGGGTTTCCTTGTTTACTTGCTCAAGTTTCACTTAAATTCCATTGTAGTTTGTTATTTAAAAGAAACCATATGAGCATTTTGCTTTCCTCTTGCAGTCCTTTGGCTGGGTGGGTATTAGAATGGTTTGTCCTCTCCACACATGTGCCATTCACAGCTCAGTGGTTCTTCCCCAGTGCCTGGCTCACTTGCAGAGTTGTGACAGTTTGTAAAACTGGAAAAGGTTTTTGCATCTTCTGTGGCAGCTTTCCTTGGAATGTTATTCTTGAAGTACTCAAGGAGCTCTGCTTGCCACCATGTGAGTCCTGGAGAAGTCTAGGCAGAGACAGGAAGATGCTGTTAATGCTGCCAGCAGTAGTGTGTATTGTAATTCTTCATATGTGGTGGAGGAGGGGATTTATTTTTCTCTCCAGAAATGAGAGTAGCTCTTGTTGTTTAAGCAGATGTCACTCATGACCCAGAGAAGAGAATGAGCAGAAACCTGAAGCCCTATTAGGTATATGCAGCCATTTAAATATAGACATGCACACTTTGATTCAGCTCACTCTTGTTTGATAATTACCGTGGATCTTGGCCATTAAATTTTTAAAATTCCAGTAAAAGGAGTATTTCCAGTTCTGAGAGTCACAAAAATAATTTTACTGGAGTTCTGTGCTTGTTCTTCCCCAGTATATTCCTTTTTAGTAATTAAAGTATGTGCTAAATTGAAATAAGTACTTGAGTTTGCTTAAGTCTTAGTAGAGGCCAGGCCACCTTTCTGCAGCGTTAAGTAGTATGAAGGTTACTTGTTTTTTTCCCCTGTGAGAACTGCTGAAGAACCTGACAGCTGTACTTGAAACTTGACCAGTGTGGTTGCATGCTCAGAAGTTTACTGGTGCTCTGGAGTTCTTAATCTGCCCTTTGGGTTAAATGTAATCTCAGAGAATTATATGGCATGGTGTAGTACTGAATATTTTTTATCTCCAGCAAGCATAATAAGATTAGGTATTTTGGTCATATGTAAATGTGCAGGGGTAGAGCTGGTATTTATCAGTGCTGTTTGGTGTGTGATGGGCTATGGAGGTGCTGTTTAGCAACAAAATCAATGGATTTGGTACTCTTAATTTTTTTGTAAGAATCTCTCCTTTTTTAAAATCAAAAGGGTATGGTGATGTGTGCCTGTACCTGAATGGAAAACTCTTGCATGGCCTAATCTGAGCCTTGCCTCAGCCCAGGAGTATACCAGCCCCTCTTATTGCATTCCTGGAGTGTGGGATTACCTCAGATGCGAAGGAGAGAATGCCTGAAGATATTTTGACTTCTAAGATGGCATAAAAATAATTTTATTTTTCCTGAGCTACTGAAAATCCATTAAATTGAGGTAAAAACCTCAGGCATTGTTAACTCTTATGCCCATTTCTGTATCTTATATCGTGGGGTTTATTGGCCTTTTAGGTGTCTGTGTAATTTCAGGCTCATACACTGAACACAGTTTGAAGATAAGCAGTTCTGACATGGGCCTTAGGGTGAAGTGGTGGCCTAAAAAGAAGGAACTTAATGATGAATCAAAGTAAAAGAAAAGATATATTATCAAAGGAGGGGGATGAAGGAGAAGAGTCAAATGAAGTCATAGAGACATAGGGCATGAGAGGGGAGCTAAGTAATCCGTGAATTGCCAATAGCAAATGGGCCAGAAAAATAGCTTGTCTCTTGCAGAGTTCTCGTAGAAAACCAATAATGACTAGTTATTATTTGTGTTCTGTTAAATATACACTGTATTTATAAAAGGAGATCCAAAATGCTGTCATGGTTTGACTCAGGATTGGCAATTGAATCAGCAACAATGTTCTTGCTCCTTTTCCCCCTCCCACCCAGGTAGGGAAGGGGAGAGAGAGAATGAAAGAGAGAGACTTCCCAGATTGAAAACTAAACTAGACAGCTTTAAGTGCTAATCATAAAAGAACATATGTACAATCATATGCAAATGTGCTTCATCCTGGCTTAAACCAGGACAAGTTGCTTACGCAGGAAGAAGACCTGTAATTTCCAAGCAGGTGATGACTGCCAGTGAGAAGGGAGCTTTTTATAACAGGAGTACTGGTGGTATGATGGCTTGTGAAGATTATTCTTTAAATAAAGTTGACCTGAATATAGTTTTCACTTTGAGGAAAAAATCCTCAGCATGGGCATCAGCTGCAGTTTTGTTAGTAGAGTCATCAGTCTTCTGGTCATTGAGAAACGTGTGACATGCTGGAAGTAAGCAGTTGCAGAAGGTGTTTGGAAAGTGGATTTCCTTTTGGAATTCCCAAATGCTTAATACTCATACACAGGAATGAGAGATTTGAGCATCTGAACGGTTTTGTTGCCAGTGCTGTCTGCTTATTGTAATGCAGACTTAAAGCCAAAGATAAAACACTACAACTAATTTATGAAAGGGATTAGGGTTTTTTTAGAGCTGCTTTACTTTTTATTTTTTCTAAAATTTTAGAGATACTGCAGTTCGTGGTCACAGAGTTGAAGAAATTTGGTAATAGCTGGACTATACTTACTAGAGTTTGAAAGGAAAAGCTTTGTCTGAAAGATCAACTCCTTCAACTGTATTGAAGAAAATGGTAGAAGTTGCTTGTAATGATTGTTCCAGTAATTGAGAGGAAATAAATGATGGTATTCTCAAGACTCAGAATTTTGAGAATGGAATTTGAACAAAGGCATGCTTCTGCTGCATCATTCATCTGAAGAGCAGACTTTGTCTTCTAAACGGTTTGGAAGAGTAGATGTCACTCTTCTTTGCACATCAAGCTCTTTGTTTTGTTTTAGCCATTGTTTGGAAGAAAGAATAAATTACTCTTTTTCATGTCTTTATTTTTAAATGTGGGAATCCAAAGCTTAAGGATAAAAAATTTCAATATTTTTGTCAGAAGACTGAAGCAATGTGTTTTGACCATGATACAAAAAGCACAACAAACAAAAAACTAAGATGAAATCAATATACACCCAAAGTTTCTGTATTGATTTTCATTGCTGTATAGCTCAGTGGCATATTAACAGAGCATTCTATCTAATTGAATGTAAACTGTTTCTCAATAAACAATGTTTGTTTTGCTAATACTCTGAACTTCTTTGCTAAACTAAGGTTAGAAACTGGTATTAATACATGTTTTGGTGACTTTTGAAGGTGTCAAATTGGGATACTTAATTGATGTCTTTTTTCCGCTCCGTTAGGGCAAAAGCATGTATCTTAGAGGGCTGCCACTCAAATGATAAACCAGAAATTATTCCTTGAACTCTTACAATCTTCAGTCTTTGTGTCTGAAATATGCTTGAAATAAATTGAATTAGTACATGTTTTTCAGGGGTGTGTTGGTGAGACTGGAAGGATGCAGCCATCCTGTTGTTATGAAAGGCCTGTGTGCAGAATGTGGCCAAGACTTGACACAGTAAGTATTCGTGGCTCTTTTTGCCAACTTCTCCTTGCTTGTGATTAGGGATCCAGACTCTTATCTCATTTTCTTCTTTGCTTCTCCATTCTGAGTCTTGGTAGTGTGAATCATACCTGTAACTGTGAAGTTGTAGATACTAGTAGGGAAGAGAACAGTATTCATATGCCCTAACATAAAAAGGTCTACTCTGCTCCTATAAGGGAGACTGAGAAAGTGTTTCCTCTAAAAGATACGTTTCAACATAGAGCACTTTTTCACATTTGGTGTTATTTTTAAAAAAAATCTATATTAGCTCAGTAAATTTTGCTTAAAGTTGAGTAGTTTGAGCATATTAATTTTTGATCACATTAATTTTTGATCACATTATTAAGAATGATTTAATAAAGTATATTTCTTTACTGAAAAATTGCAGGAATTGGTGTTCCTTGTGGAGAAGACCAACACATGAAGAGGAAATGGCTAATTGTATTCTTTCCTAAGGGCAAGGTCCTGGGCCTGGCTTGGGGCAATCCTAAACCCAAATACAGGCTGGGAAGATAACAGATAGGGGGCACCCCTGAGGAGAAGGACTTGGGGGTGTTCGTTGGTGGGAAGCTCAACATGAGTTGGCATTGTGTGCTTGTAGCCCAGAAACCCAGCAGTGTCCTGGGCTGCATCAAAAGCAGCGTTGCCAGCAGGCCAAGGGAGGTGATACTTACCCTTGACTCTGCTCTCATGAGACCCCACCAGTCGTAATTTACTTTTGTTATTTACACAAGGCACCCTCTTAGTGCCCTCCTTCTATGTTACGATAGATAAATTGTTTAGAACTCTTACTTCCTTTTGACCATTACAGGGATTCATAACTAGGAGTATAGGTGAATGAAATGCCATGTCTGTACTTGAGTTACAGTTTGTGTTACAAATTTATGGCTTAATAACTGTGCACACTCTCTTTCTGTGATGTTAAATGTAGGATAACTTACAACCTTAGGCAGAAAATGTGAAGAGCATGCATGCATGGAGACAGAAGTTCTCTTAGCAGTGTATCATACTTTGTTCTTTATGTTCAGAGTTTTAAGGTGTGTCGACTGTGACTCAAACCTGAGTGTTTTAATTTTGAAGGTGTAAATAGCTGTGAGGTAATATCAGTCTTATTCATGTGACCTTGCTTTATTTGTAATATGGCTGAATGGGAGCTAGCTTGTCCCCAGTGCTTTCAACTTAAGGCTTCAGAACAGTTTACATTTTTTTGGTGAAATAGTCTGCCATGGAACTAAAGGAATTTAAGTCTTCAGCCAAAAAGAAAGCAATTTTGAAAGATTATTTTATTTCTCTTTTGCTCTATCTCATTACTAATACAGTTGGTAAAGAGCATGTTTCTTATGCATGTCAAATAACTAATTCAAGAGCTGTTTTCCAGAATGACTGTACAGTAGCTTGAATTTTAGAAATGAATGTTGCATTCTCATTTCATTTGGAAGGAAATCCTTGTATTTTTCATTTTTATTCATAGCTAAAATGGACTGAGTATTGGAAATTTTATGCAGTCTGTAGTCCTGTTAATGATTGGATATAACTTGAAATTAAAAGTTGACAGTTAAAATTTTCTAAACAAGTATTTGGTGAAACAAAAAACCTGACAAAAAGTTAGGATAACAACTAATAGGAATTTTCCTGTCCTGAATGAATACTTAATTTGAGGTTTGAATACAGTCAAATGTAAATATTGTTACACTGCGATTCTTTAGTTAAAAACACATATGAATTCAGGGTATGCAATGAGTTCAGTTTTAAACAGGATGGCTTATACTTCTGGAAGAATGTGTTAGGTCTGATGAGCCTACAATTGAAAAGCATCAGTGCAACTACAGCCAATTCACTGCCAGCTTGTTGAGTGTTAGTGGTGCATCCTTTCTGTTAAACAATTCTTATGCTCATTCAACAAATGGTCTGAAAACAGTTTCTTTTTTAAAAGCTCATTTAAAACACCAGTTCAGTGTTACGTAGAAGAAATCTTCTGAACTCTGAAGCTAAGGGTGTAAGATGCTAAATAAAATGTGCATGTAGACTTTGGATCAAATTTAATTGTGTCTTTTGTTTCTGGGTATCAGTGCTTTCAAACACTGATACTGTAAAAGTGTATCTGCCTATGATTGTTTCTGCCTCAACACAGCACAGTAACTTTTTTTTTTGATGCACTGCTTTCATCTCTTTATCCATTTTGTTCAGAAATCTGCATCAACCAGAATTTTGAAAGAGTGCTATTAATAGCTCTTTTTAATAATATTTTTTTATGCTGACTAATTTAATACTACAGATTTTAGTGTGTTCAACTTTCCCCTAAGCTATTACTCTCTGTATAATGCTTCTTTTTCCTCCATGATTAGGATACGAAGCAAGAACGGAAAGCAGCATGTGCCATTATCCACAGCAACTGTGTCTATGGTTCACAGTGTCCCAGAACTGAAAGTCAGCTCTGAGGTAAGTGCCATCATGCTTGCTTTATTCATACCTTTCACTCTAGCTCCACAGTTGAGAAGCTTAAGTATAGGAGTTTCTTCAATGTTGTATTTACTTCATACAGAAAGTTTGGTTTGAAGAGAAATGTGGTATTGAACACCAATAGCCTAGGCTTTTTGTGTGTTTACCCTAATGCAGATTGATTTTTCTCAGGGTTTACAGTGGAGTTTTTTAGAGCTGTGCACTGAAAAGCTGGCATTTCTGTGAAAGCAGTGTGAAAACCTGTTACTTTAATGTTTTTGTCTCTCAGAATGAGCAGTTTGTGGAAATTCAGGTTCCACTCTAGCCGAAATGTGTTCAAAGCTTGCAATGTCTTCAAAACCTGGCTTCACCCTTTGCCTTGGAATTGATCCCAGTAGATATAGTAAAGCTAGTTTGTTTGCATCTTACCTGAAGTTAAATTTATTTCATTATTTTTCAAAGGTTCCATTCAGCTGAGTTATCAAAATATGCTTGTTCATCCCTCAGTTTCTTTAGAGGAGAAAGTGTGTTTATTTTGAAGATAAACATCTTACTTATCTTCCTTACCAACTTTGCTGTTTGATCTTTTTTCCTTTTTTTTTTTTTAACTCTTCAAAGAACACCAGTGAGAAGAAATGTGAAGATAAAAGCAGCTAAAAACATCCCCATCATAGAAGAGTGTTTCAAAGCACAATATTCACTTAGCTCCTGCTTTTTCATAAAGCTCCACTTAACTTCACTTTTAAGTTTAGCTGTCTGGTGGGTAACACTGCAGCTTGCTATCAGAAGTAGTTAAAGTCAATGCAGGGCTTAATATGGTGAAAATTTGGAAATATGAATAAGAGGAGTAAACTTCAGATTTACAGGAGTATGACGTCTAATTTTAGTGTCTACACAGAACTACATAATCTTAACTACTTATGCCTAAAGGCATATATTCTTTAAGCTTATACTGACAATTAAAAGCATTTCTGTCATTAGCAGCTTCCTATTAGTACTCAGCTTGGTGTTGTCAGCCATAGTGAACCCTAATTGATAGAAAATTGTTGAATGTAGCAACCGAAGTTTTCAGACCTACTGAACCTGTCCTTTGTGTACCCCAAAGTTACTGCTATTTCTTCTCGAGACTCTTGGCCTTGCATTAATTTGGTGGAGACTTAATTATTACATTTAGAAGTTATGTTGATTTTTTGTCAATTTTAACAGTTACCAGTATCACAAAGATCTAAGAGTAGACTTTGGGAGTTGTTTTTTCTGCAGAAAAATTGCTGACAAAGCTGTCATCACTGCAGTTATGTTGAAGCATTATTTCTTACACAGCTGGTTTGTAGTGGAACTTCTCAAGCTTACAATACACAAAAGGCAGTAAACCTTATTTCTTCTAAGCTAATTTTAGTTGTGAATGTATTGTTACAGCAAGCTGAACAACTAGGAAGAGAAGATCAACAGCGACTACATCGAAATCGAAAACTGGTACTCATGGTAGATTTGGACCAGACATTGATCCATACTACAGAACAGCACTGCCAGCAAATGTCTAATAAGGTAAGTATTTGGTGTTAACTTTGAAGTCAAAGTAACAACAGGCACATGTCTCATAACATTTAAATCACGATTCTTTAAGAAACTGTTCTGTGGTTACGTAAACTTGTAGTTGAAGAATAGCAGAAACATACTATTTTTTTTTCTCTGCATTAAAAATGACGGGGTTTTTTTCTTCCATTTACACTTTCCTGCACTTTTCCATTCCAGTCACTCTTGAGTGAGAAGTTTTGGGCAGCTATTTTTAATCTCAGTTTCCCTTCCTCTACAATTCGCAAACTGAGTACTCAGTAATGTGGGATTTTTCTCCTCCAAGTCTGAGGCAGATATAATGAATTGCTGTTCAAACTCCCTGTCTGGGGGACTGATCAAGTCCCTAAGTTTTATTATGTCTGTCACTCCATTAATATGTTTTAATGATTATTTCTTTTAAATTAATTTTGGTTTTTTGGGGTGTAGTTTGGGTGTTGCAGTTAAATTTCTTCATTAAACAATTGACATTGAACTGGAAGGGGTATTAACTTGTAATATTTCCAGTTTGGAACCTTTAAAAGAAGAAGCACTGGGGAATGTGTCTACAGTTACTTCTAAAGGAGTATGACAAACTGTGATTGCTCCTCTTGCCATTCTCTCCTCTTGCCATTCTCTTATGTCCAGTGCATTCAACATGTGTTCACACCTGTAAGAAAAAAACAAGCTGTGCAATTGAGAGGAAATAGCAAATATTCAGTGTGAGGGTTAAAAAACCTGGTGTATTTGAAAGGCTAGGTCTTCATCTGGGTAAATTCATTATTTGAAGAAAAACATTTAAAAAATATTTTGACATTTTTAACTGGGAGCTTTATCTGCAAGCTTTCTTCATGGTTTGCTATTTGATGGTATGTTTCCATGGACATAATATTTTTTCATCCAAAAAAGTCTAAAACTAATCTGACTGAAGCTCACTGAGTAGTACTGATTGGAGAACCTGAACTTTTAAAGAGATTTCTCAAGTTGCTTTTTTCATACTGGTTTGCTACGAGTACAGTTTTGAATGAAAGTTATCCTATTCAAAAGCTTCTCAACAGTACAGCTTCCTTTCTGCATTTGAACAATTTAGTGCTAAACTGCCTGACACGGAGCGAAATTGTGCTTTGGATTTTATTCATACACATAACCTTTGTGACCAAAGCTTGCTTTAACCTAGTCAGACTGAATAAAAGTAGTGGTGGAAGATGGCACTTGTGGAATGCTGGTATTTTTGTTTGGTATTTTGATAATATGAAACATGCTTTTTCTTCTAGGGAATATTTCATTTCCAACTAGGTCGAGGTGAGCCTATGTTGCATACTCGTTTGCGTCCTCATTGTAAGGAATTCCTGGAAAAAATTGCCAAGCTGTATGAATTGCATGTTTTTACTTTTGGCAGCAGGCTGTATGCACATACAATTGCAGGTGAGTAGTATTTCACATGTAATAATATTTATGTAATCGGCCTCCATACTCGCATAACTAGTTTTCTTTCTGCGGTTGTTTTCAAGTATATGTTCTTCGTCTTGTGCAAAAACACATTTCCTAAATAGTCCTGTCAGCAGAATTCCTGGGTTGTTTACAAGGCAGTGCCTGTATGGTCTTTAAATTTTAGAAATTTTTTTTTTTTTTTTTTTTTGTTTTTAGATGTGAGTTAAGTTCTAACTGTTGTTCTCAATCTGCTTTAGAAGCACAAATCCTGAAATCTTAAAATATTAAGAAGAATCTTAACATTTCCACTGCCTGCCGCATCAGATGTGCTTTTTTGCTTCCTTGATGATTAGGGAATCAGACTGAGGCATGAGCTTGAATGCCTTCCTATTGAATGAAGTAAGAAATTATGCTGGTGGGCTCTAAAAACTATCTTCAACATTCCTTGGCTTAGAATCCATAAAAATGAACAACATGAAATTATCTCCTGTGAGGAACCTACCCCTGCTGTTTCTTTTCACCAAAGGAAGCTTGTCTGCTATAAATCCATTTACAGCAGTTCTGTTTGTGTTCTGTAGCTGAGATGTACTTCTTAGAGGAAGAACACAGATTTAGCACTATTTTGACTTACACTTCTCAATAACTTTGAAATATTTTCTTCTAACTGAAAAGTTCCATTTAAATTATAACAATAGTAGTCCGTGGTGTGGGTCACTGGCTTGAATGTTTCCGTTTTTTTCCAACAAGCATAAAATAAACCTACCCTGTTATGCAAGCAAATGGGTCATTCATGTTAGGACTGTGACCATATGTTTAAACTGTAAAACTGTTTTTCACCTCATCTTGAGTCTTCTTTGACAGAATAGCATTTTCACCTCAGGCTTTATTTAAGCTAGGACAATATAATTAACAATGTTTTAGGTTCTAACTCTGATTATCAAACTGTCCTTGCCACCATTCCATGTGTCCTCGCTTTTCTTTTTTTATAAGTTGTCTTTCACATCTGCTTTTTTGTGTAATGTTGCCATGAGTACCTTCAGCAATGCTATTGCAACGATCCCATTTCCTGGTAAGAAAGGAAGATTCCAAAATAGTTAATAGTTAAACAGTTATTAACTAGGATAGCTAAAAATCCTAATTAGCTCTAAGCAGTTAATGAAGAATCACAGAGACTTAGGGAAGAATTGTCTAATTAGAGAAATTCTTTATGCACATTAAGTAAGCCACAGAATATTCTTGTAATGACAAATAAGAGACTTCTGTAATCAGAAAAGAGCACCTATTTGTGGTTTCCAACTAATTCTCCGTGATAGAAAGTTCAGGAGACACCTGTCGTGTTCTGCCCATCCAAGTGAATGTTTCTACATTACTCTGTGTTTATTGGCTGAGTTGTTTGAAGAATCTTTCTAAAGCTTTTTCAGTCTATCTGTTAGATTATACACTGTGTACTTTTAATGCATTAACACCTTTGTTCCCTGCTGTCCTTTAAGGGTGATTATTTCTTGTGTAGCAAAAGGGTCTAGGTCTAAATAGCTGCTGGTAACAAAGTGGGTGGGCAGTCTTCCTCACTTGAATCTATATGCCAAAATCTGCATGTGGCCGAAGATCAGAAGATGTATACCAAATAAAGTCAGAAGATGTAGCTTCAGAGACAGGGAGAAGAAGGAGTTGCCGAGGTAGTTAGCTCATGATGTCTTAAGCGCCTTCCCAATGATTGGTCTTTTCTCAGTGTGTGATTTGTTCCTGTGTTTGCTCATTTTAGTCTGAGGTAAAATTTTAATTACCCTGCAGTCCCCATGTTGGCACAGACTGATACTTAAAATGTGCCAAGCCTCTTTGTGGGCATAATATTTGAGCTGCTCCATCTATTTCATAATGGAATAGCTACCAAACAGGCAAATTAGGGTATCTGAGCTTCCTGACATCCAGACTTCTGGATTTTTGCCTGAATCTGTTTAAGCTCATCGAAAGCATTCAAACTACAAAGGGATTACTTTTACAGGGAGGACAATAGTTTCAGCTTAAATATTTTGGTACAGAGAAATAGATGATACAGCCTTTGGTCCATCCACATACTTACCTATGCAACCACGGTGCAGTAAGAGAAATATATACCTAATACATATAGAGAACACTTGGTGGCAGTATTGATTAAATTATTCCTCACAGAAGGCTCAGTTTGATATTTTACCATTATCCCTATGTTACATAAAGGAAGGACATGTAATAAAAACCGGAAATCTTTTTTATAAGAAAAAGTTGTGTTGGTTTTTTTTGGTTTTTTTTCTTGGTTCCTCCATATTTCTTTGTGAAATCTGACATACTGCTTCCATGTCCTGGTTGCAAACAGATGACATTTTGTTAGTCCTGTTCTTTTATCCCACCTGACTCCTATCAGGAGTGGGATTAACTGATACATGCAAACACTGTTTATGTCCACTGAAGTAATTTATCCTAAGCCCTTTCTTAGTTTGACACATTTACAAAGTGGTATCTTGTATGTTTATGAAGGTGAGTTTTGTGTTTTAAATCCAGAGCTTCCTTTAGTAGTATACTACTTCTCTCCTAGGTAATTACTTTGACCAATTATTACTTTTTTTTCCCTACTCTACGTAAGAGAATTTTGGCATATTTAATACTGAAGGGGACCTGGTTCTTCAGAATTAAATTTTAGTTTTATTTTTAAAAGACTTCTAATTCATGTTGGATTCTACTTTTCTATCACTTCTACTAGGAATTGCTATGTAACTCTATCTGCTTCTCAGATTTGAGACTTGCCCAATATGAGTTAGTTACTTTTGAACATTGCATCTTGTGATTTATTATTTTTAACGTTATGAGTCTTGTTTACATGTTACTTTTCTAAAAGAATCTATATAAGATCAGGTTACACAGCTTGATAAGACTGTATGTGTAAAGACTGTGAGATACTGGAAAGGAAACAGCTGGGTATGAATAGTCTCTGCTAGGTAAGTCAACTAAATATTCCTTCCTAATATGCCAGTCAAAGGATAATGATAGGTTCTTCAGTTTGTTAAAGAAACCACATAGGGGTATACTTAGCACTTTGTCTAATTTATGAGAACAAGTTGGAAGCTTAGTTTTAATTTGAAACAGCAAGTCTTTGTCTTCAGTAATTTTGCCTTCTGCTAAAATACAAAAGCCAATATCTGAGAAGTCATGGCATTGAGTTGAAGTCCCTGGTGACTGGAACAAGGGAAACATTGCACCCATTTTTAAAAAGGGTAGAAAGGAGGATCTCTGGAATTGCTGACCTGTCAGCCTCACCTCTGTGCCTGGAAAGATTACAGAACAGATCCTCCTAGAGGTCATGACAAGTTCCATGGAGTACAGGAAGGTGATTTGAGAGCCAGCATGGCTTTACTAGGGTAAATCCTGCCTAAGCAACCTAGTGGCTTCCTACAGTGGAGTGACTGCATCAGTGGACAAGGGAAAAGCAATGCATGTCATCATCTATCTGGACTTCTGCAAGGCCTTTGACACAGCCCCCCACAGCATCTTTCTCTCTAAGTTGGAAAGATATGGATTTGATGGGTGGACTGTTCGGTGGATAAGGAATAGGCTGGTTGGTCACATTTAGAGAGTGGTGGTCAATGACTTGTCACCCCTCTCCATCTAGAGATCAAATAGTGGCTGTTTGGTTCATACTGAGTCCAGTGGTATTTAATATCCACATCAGCAATATAGACAGTGGGATTGAGGACAGCCTCAGCAGGTTTGCAGATGACACCAAGCTGACTGGTGTGGTTGACATGCCAGAGGGACAGGATGTTACCCAGAGGGACCTGGACAAGCTAGGGAAGTGTGAACCTCATGAGGTTCAACAAGGCTAAGTGCAGCAGGTCCTGCACCTGAGCAGGGTCAACCCCCGCTTTCAATACAGGCTAGGTGATGATGTGGTAGAGGGCAGCTTTGCAGAAAGGGACTTGGAGGTACTAGTGGAAGAACAGTTGGACATGAGCAAACAATGTGGACTTGCAGCCCAGAGGGCCAACTGTGTCCTGGGCTGCATCAAAAGAAGAGTGGCCAGCAGGTCAAGGGAGGTGATTCTTCCCCTCTACTCTGCTCTTACGAGACCTCACCTGGAGTAATGTGTCCAGTTCTGGAGCCACCAGCACAAGAAGGATGTAGAGCTCCTGAAGCAAGTCCAGAGGAGAGCCACAAAAATGATCAGAGGGCTGTAGCACCTCTGCAACGATGACAGGCTGAGAGAGCTGGGATTGTTAAGCCTGGAGAGGAAAAAGTTTCTGGGGCAACCATCAGCTGCCTTCCAGTACCTGAAAGGGCCTACAGGAAAGCTAGGGAGGGACTTTTTACAAGTGTGTGTAGTGATAGGACAAGAAGCAATGGTCTTGAACTAGAGCAGGGTAGATTCAGATTAGATGATAGGAAGAAGTTCTTTACCATGAGGGTGATGAAGCACTGGAACATGTTGCCCACAGGGGTGGTGGAGGTCCCATCCCTGCCAACATTCAAGGTCAGGCTTGACAAGGCTCTAAGCAACCCCATTTAGTCATAAAGGTCCCTGCACACTTCAGGGGGGCCTTTAAGGGTCCTTTTCAACCCCATACATTCTATGATTTTATGATTCTATAAAAAGTACAAGTCAAACATGCTTACAAAATGACAAATTCATCAGCATTTATCCTTCTTCTGGAATGATTTGTGCATACTGATTCTTCTCCATTAAAAAAAAATAATTCCTATGAACACTAAGGCAGCAAACTGAGCATAATAATTTTCCAGGATAAGGTGGTAGGTAATGGACAGGAATAAATAAATTAAACAAATTTAAGAGTACTTCTCAGGAACACTTTTGCTGTTTCTGTGTACTCAATGGGTTTACACATAGATCTTTTAATCGCACCAAAGTTATAGAAACTTGTAACAAAATGCCTCCGCAGAAAAATGACAACTGAACAGATTATTTTTTTTTTTGGTGGCCTGTACTGATTTTTCTTAAAGAAAAAGCCACCAATATTTTGGAAGGTATAATCTGTTTGAGACCTGCATCTTCCTTATTAAAGGTTAATAACCAAACTGTGTACTATCTTAAAATTCTAAAACTGTCAATATGTAGTTTGTGAAAAGGTTTTCATTTTGAAAGGTAGTAAAATTTTTCATAATTAGGGTCTCTCAGGTGTTTTTTGCTACTGGAAGTAGTACAATAATTATATTTTTTTAATAAAGTAAAATCTTAGTCTTTTCTTAGTTTTAAACTATCTTGCAGAGCATATCTCAATCTACTTATTTTTACTGTAAAGTTTTTATTTCTTCAGATTTATGTTCTACTTGCAATCATAAACCAATTTAAAATTAGTTTCCACTGACATGGGAGTCATGTTTCTTCTTGCACTGAGTAGAATTGCTAAATTAGTGAATAACCAAGTTAGCCTTTTCAAAGATCTAAAGACAATATTAACATATTATTGAAGACAACATATAATGCATGACAAATTAAGTGTTATCTGCCATTTCTCTGAATTGTAAAAACATCAGGATTGTGTCTTATATTGATTCCATTGGCTAGACAACATGCAAAAGAAACAAAACAGTTTAAGAACTTCTTCAAAAGACCAGTGCTGTTTCCTGTATTGCTGTTCAAGTAGCTTAGGTTTGCAAGACCAGACTCTCTTAAGATGGGCTTTTATCTGTGCTGCTGCATCTCTGGTGAGCTACATTTTCAGTGAATTCGGTGAATTACCAAGGGGGCAAAAGTATTAAAATTAATAAGTCTTTACCAAACCATTATTGAAAAGCTCCAGAATACTACCTCATCCTTAATCCCTAGTAGCTAGGATTTCTGGTTTTGGGCTTTCTTAGTTCAGCTTCCCTTTTCTTAATTTAGCTGAACGGTACTGTAAGTGAACGTCTCACTGTGGTTTTGCCATTTCATTAGTACTCCAGTTTCATGTAGAGAGTCCCTCTGTATTCAGATAATTAAGAGAATTAGTAGAAGATAATTTGGTTGGGTAGAACAGCAACTGGTATGACAGCTTATGTAGTTTGTCAGAACATCTGTGTGTACAGCAATAAATCTTTGTAGCTAATTCTCACAATTCATTATGCCTAGGTACTGCAAGGGTCTCACTACAGGGGATGATTCTGCGAGTTTGCAGCAATTCTTAAACATAGTCGGGTGAGTTAAGGTTGAACCTGTGTCCTTAACTCGGAATTTTCTTGCTTTTATGGGTTTTAAGTTATTCCAATTACACTTAAATGTACAGGATCAACAGGATCAACTTTTTAGAAGTGATGACTAATTTTTTCTGTTTTTGTTTATTTATTTATTTTTTTAAAATTTATTTATGCCCTCTGTTTTTCAAGAGCCAACTTAACATGCTCCTGGGAGCTGGACTTCTTAAAGAAGTTGAATGTGTATTCCATGCAAATCTCAGAGCTCCTTCAAAGAAAATTCAAGTTGGTCATTAGAGTTTGTAGTCATCTTGAACTCTCTTTCTGGCTATAAGATGGCCACTATTTAAAAAAAAAATATTTAAAACTTTAAAAAAATCTAAATAAGTATTGACTGCCTTGTAATATTCAGGAGAATGAGAAGCTGATACTAACTTCAGTGCAAATTCAGTAAAATGCAAAATTCAGATGAGCATGTAAAATGGCAGTTTCTTTCTAAGTGATTACGTGGCTGTGATCTGTTAATGAAGATGAACTTCATTTATTACAGGCTGGGTTCAGAAGCATGTGCATGTGTGTTTGTACACCCAACTCACCATTTTCCTAAATAATGGCATTTTATCTTGCTTTAAGATCAGTTAGCACAGCTTCTCCTGTTTTGTTTTTGGTTTGCCTTTTTTTTTTTTTTTTTTTTTCCTTGAAATACTACAGTCAGAAAAGTTCCTACAACTGGGCCTAAATATTTCTAGGAATCCCAGTATATATTCCATGGTCTGTAAATGTATTACATTATTTCTTAGAGGTACAACTTAAAACCTACAAATGCAAGAGCTCTGGCTAAGACTGTCCCTTAACTTACTCATTGTGCTTAAGTATTGCAGCACATGGCCAACTCTTGTGAGACTTCTCTGCAGTCCCTAGGCATAATGAGCTAAGGAGAGCATTTAGCTTTAAAGAACCACCTATAGAAAGGTAAATCTAAGTTGCAAAAATCACATGTATCTATCCCCTGCTGTATCTCTTTCAGCCTGATTGATTTGGCTGATACAAACTTGGTTATATTAATTTCAATTTTGTTGCTATGTTGAAAAAAAAGAATATGGGATTTTTAAAATTAATTCTACTGCATTAGTTATAAATACTTCATTCACTATGTTTACCCTTTTCCCAATACAGCATCTCATACCTTAAAATTGTCTCCTAGTTAGAACTGCTATTGCACAGATTTATGTCGAACATAAACAAGAAACAAACATCTTGAACATTAACTTTTAAATTTCTTCTTTCAAAAGGATTTTTGGACCCTGAAAAGAAGCTTTTTTCCCATCGGATATTGTCAAGGGATGAATGTATTGATCCATTTTCTAAAACTGGTAATCTTAGGTATGTATATGGGTCTTATGCATTAAGAAAAACGGATAACAAAGAGACACAACATGTTAAATATAATTACTCCCTCTGTATTTCACATGTTTATAGTCCTTCCTTATTTGCCTCTTCAATATCAACATCATCTCGATAAAACTTAGAAGTTGGGTATTGCAGCATTTCATCTACGTAATGGGCTCTGTGGACCTAGAACAGTATGAATGTGAAGCAATGGCATCGTGTTTTTACTTATACTTTTAAATCTTAAAATAATGCAAGGCATTTGCCACTGTCCCACATGACGTCCTGCTCTCCGAACTCCAAACTGACACAGCATGGATTAGACAGATGGACAGAGAGTTGTGGTCCAGGGCCAAGTGTCCAACTGGAGGCAAGTGATGAGTGGTGTTCCTCAGGGATCAGTCAGTACTGGGTCCAGATTTGTTTAGCATCTTTATTGGAGATATTGACAGTGGGGTCGAGTGTATCCTCAGCAAGTTTGCTGACAATACCAAGCTGTGTGATGTGGTTGACATCCAAGAGGGAAGGGATGTCATCCAGAGGGACCTTGCCAGGCTGGAGAGGTGGGCCAGTGTCAACCTCATGAAGTTCAACAGGGCCAAGTACAAGGTTCTACACCTTGTTGATGCCCCATCCCTGGAGGTTTATAAGGCCAAGTTGGATGAGGTTTGTGCAACCTGGTCTAGTGGTAAGGGTCCCTGCAGATGGCAGAGAGGTTGGAACTTGATGACCTTTAAGGTGCCTTAACAATTCTATATTCTATATTTATACTTTATAGTTTGTGATCTTGTATAATGACTTATATGTTGTGGGTTTTTTTAAAATACCAAAATTCTCAGTTTGAGGTTATTTCATATTTGAATGTCTAGTATTCTGGTTTTCAAATGTGCTATGCATATAGCAACTTCTCTTCTGCAGTGTTTCTTGACATTAGGTAATCTAGAGCCTATGTTCATGTTCTAGTCTAAATTCGGATTCTGATCTTTTTCGAGAGTATAAAGCCAATATTTTTTCTAAAAGACAGGTATGTTTGGTATTTCATAAAGCTAAATTAAAAATTATCAGACTATAGCAAATCAGAAGCTTTGTTCTTCTCTTACTGTGTTTTAGACACTTGTTTATGTAAGCTTTTGTAACACTTAAGGCCATCCTGAAGGACCTTGATTGACTTGAGGTAGGCCCATGCCAAACTCATAAAATTCAGTAAGTCCAGGTGCAAGGTCCTGCACTTGGGTCCAGGCAATCTCAAGCAGAAGTACAGGATGGTTGGAGAATGGATTGAGAACAGCCTGAGGAGGAGGACTTGAGGGTTGATGAGAAGTTTAGCATGAGCCAGCACGGTCAGCTTGCAGCCCAGAAAGCTAATCATGTCTTGGGCTGCATCAAAAGAAAGATGGCCCACAGGTCAAGGGAGTTGAGTCTCCTCCTCTACTGTGCTCTCATGAGACCTTCACCTTCTTCTACTGTGCCCAGTTGTGGAGCCACAGACATTTGGAACTAGATGTCCCTTCCAGAGTCAACCATTCTATGATTCTTTTCTACCTCTTCCATCTAGGTGATATGTTAGTATTTTTTGGCTTTTTTTATCTTGGTTTGAATTACTCTGCTCTTCAAAAACTGTCCCTGTGTCTTTTTCCTAGTTATATATAGATATTATATTGCCCATGTAGTAGTTGGCTTTGGGTTGTTCATCAACGTAAACTGTGTAAACTAGACGGAAATATTGTAGTGTTTTGTTCTTGCCAAGTCTTGTTAGTTCCTGCTTCTAGCCTTTGAGGTAGTTTTTAAAATAGTTCTTAACTTTTTTAATTAACTTTAATTAGTTCAAATATTGTATGTTGAATTACGTAATTTTAATGTTGCTTTTTAAAATAAATTAATGTGTAAGCAGGTCCTGCACACATGCTTGTAATAAACCAGAACGTAAACTTTCCTTGGTAGTATTAATTGCTAAAATGGGGTTAATTTTATCAAATACTTTGTCTCTTAGAGATCTCTTTCCATGTGGGGATTCCATGGTTTGCATCATTGATGATAGAGAGGATGTTTGGAAGTTTGCACCCAATTTGATAACTGTGAAGAAATATGTATACTTCCAGGGGATAGGAGATATTAATGCACCTCCTGGATCAAGAGAAATTCAAATGAAAAAGAAAGGTAATTATAATTTTTTTTTTAACCACTTTTATAACTTTTTCCACTTTTCAAGTACGTTTGATGTAATTTATTGTGGTTGTCTTTTTAGTATTACTTCTACACTCAGATGAGCAATCCTAAATTATTGTAGTTGACAGCGAGTGCTCCTGCATTACAAATGCAGGTATCTTAGTGAAACTGGACTTGTTGAGCTTCATGCACTTGTTGATAGCTTTATTTTTGGCAATACATCAAATTGTTCAAGAACCTGTAGGAGGAGGACAGTTTCTCTCTTCGTCCTTCTATGTAAAACAAGACAGATTTTCTCTGTAGGGGGTCAGAGAAGCAATTCCTCTTCTTTCTCCTTTTCTTTGCTCTTCTCTGTTCTGCTTTGGTCTAATAGTTAATAAAATCTGGTAGCAACATACTGCTGAAAAAATGATGTTTTTATCTTTGCATACCTCCCTGCCTAAATCATGCTACCAAAATTAGTGTGGGATTTTAGCATCTACTGAATGTGATGTTCTGTCATTTGGCAAGAGAAGCAAGTAATTGCAAGTTTTTTTACAGTTCAGGCAAGGGATGGGTTTTGTTTGGTTGGTTTTCTATTTTTTTTTAACTTAATTTACTTGACATCACTCTTTAAAAAATTTCCCTTGTTGAACTGAAGATGTCCAGTTTGGAAACAATAATGACACACTCAAACTGAATCAAGCCACTATGATGTAGGACCTCTACACTTGACTGGTATTGTTACTTGCAGGGCAGGGACATGCAAACAAAGGAGAGGCAAAGCAGGGTGGCTTCATCTAGTGTTCCTGATGAATGTTTGTGTGAAAATTCCTGGATGTCTGCAGTTTTTTGTCTCCTTCTGCAGACATCTGAAGACATATCCTGAAACTTTTTCTGCTGTGTATTTTACCATTTACTTGCATTCCAGGAGAGTTTCAAATGAATATTGAACAGCATCTTAGTATTGCTAAAACCTGTATATCTTTTCAGTACTGAAATACAGTTATTTTGGTTATGAAAAATGGAAAATAGTTGAAAGGAATATGAGTTTATAAAGGAAGCTATTGTAGTTCTGGATTGAGACCTGAAGTCAATTCTGTCCCCCCTTTTATTTCTTCCCTGCTGTAGTTTTATTCCCTGCGATGTAGTTGTTAAAACTCATGCTACAATGTATCCCCTGATGTTATGACTTGCGTGATCTATTTTTTAAAACTGTTTACACAGCTTCTTTACAAAAGTGAAGCTTTTTAAGTTTTCCTGTTTTTTCTAGTAATGATTGAACCTAAATTGTCTTAACCTCGAAAAGCCTAGTTGTTATTTCTAAACACAGTGAAGTATAGCTGCGTATGATAACTGTGTGTTTAAGGAAAAAGAAAATGTAAATTTTGATTAAGCTTAAAAAAGAAAATATATGAATGTTTTATTTCTTTCCTGTGTTTTAGTAAACCACTCTACAAAAACAGAGGCACTGTGTTCAGCAGTGACATCAGCAAAAGATGCTGAAGAAATAAAGAATGTTACATGTGTAGAAGAACAAAGCAATGGTCTCAAAAAAGCTACAAAAGACAGTTGCACTGCAAATGGAAGTTCTTCTGTAAGCAGTGAAATATCTGACTCAGATAAATACTCTTGTGAAAAAGGTAATGCCCAGGAATCCTTAAACGATAGCACTGAGCACAAAATGGACAGTGAGGTCATTAATGATTTGACAAATACAAAAGAGTCTCAGATTTTTTCAGAACAAGTTGATGGAACAGTGACAGAGAAGCAGCAAACCCAAGACAAGACAACAAATGACTTGGACTTTGAACTGTCTAGTGACAGTGAAAGTGATGGTGGATTGGATACCAGAAAGTCATCCATTTCTGTATCAGATACTGAGATTGAGGAAAAGAGAAGCTGGAAGAAATCCAGACAACCTTCGCAGGATGAAAATTTGCAGAAAATAAGTTGTGCTGATGTGACTGAAAAAAAGGATGGTCTGGTAAACCATTCTGCAGACATACAGTCTCTATGTAGTGAAAATATTAATGACAAAAATGATCTTGAAGCACAAGAAGAAAGTGAACAGGAAAGCCTTTGTGATTCAGGAAATGGGTGTACAGACAAGAAAGAAGCTGAAACAGAATCTCAGAATAGTGAACAGTCTGGGATTACAATGGGTGAGTCCTTAGACCAGAGTATGGAGGAAGAAGAAGAGGAAGATGATACAGATGATGATGACCATTTAATATACCTCGAAGAGATCCTTGTGCGGGTTCACACTGATTATTACACAAAGTATGATAAATACCTAAAAAAGGAGATTGAGGAAATTCCAGACATCAGAAAAATAGTACCAGAACTGAAAAGTAAAGTGTTGGCAGATGTAACCATAATATTTAGTGGACTCTACCCAACAAACTTTCCCATTGAGAAAACAAGGGAGCACTATCATGCCACAGCACTTGGAGCTAAAATTGTGAAGAATCTTGTACTGAGTGCTGATGATCCTGACAAAGCAACACATCTCATTGCAGCAAGGACAGGTATGTAAATGAGGCTCAATTTTTCAATCAGCTTTTTCCCATTACAGTTAATTTGTGCCTTGACCCTTTTTCTTTTCTGTAACCTACAGGCTTTAATGTAACTGATATTAGATTTGAAATTAAAGGAAAAAATACTTCCTAACAATATTTAGGAGCTTTTTTTAAAGGCTCTTTTCCTGCCTTTTGATCAAGTGCGGCTTTTAATTGTTAAAAGCAGGACCTGCTAAATAACCTCTGATGTAATACATCATGTCTCACTTCTTGGTTAAGAGTCTTTGACTATTGAAGATGTTGAATAGAATCTTTTAACAGGGGAAAGCTTACAGTGATCTTGCTATAAAGTTATAGTAAAGCTTGCTTCTTGGTTACTCAGATTTCACCTCGTGTTCAGTTTTACTTTGTATGGAATTCAAATGAATAATCTTCAGAGACTGGAATCTGATGATACCCTGTCACTGTTCTGTGTATAGCCTGTATATCTTTGACATGGGAAATGTAAGAGAGCTTGGCCCAACTTTCGATATGTATTGCACAAAGCTACCTATTTTTACATGGCTGTAATGGATAGGAATATAACATTGGTTAACTGCTATAGAGGAGCTAACAGCCCACCTTGGTTCACTCATTGTAGGCGTTTTGAAGTTGCATGGAATGTAAATCAAAACCATAAAATCCAATAGTGAAGCTGCATGATTTAGGTCATCTAAAACTTCTAGGTAGTTTTAGGACATGTTTATATGTCGTAAGCATCTGTGGCCAATTTGATAATTTTTTTCTTGACTGGTATTCATCTAAGCTTTCAGTACATCAAAAGCATTTTCATTTCATGAACCTGTATAATAAAATAATGGAGTATACTTTTGCTAGCTGTAATGTAGATGCATATACTTTACTCAAAGTGCGTGTGACTTAAGAAATTGAACAAGATAGTTCTTATGCAGCTGACCAGGAATAATTTCTTCCTGTTGAGGAGGCAGTGATAAAAAAAACCCTCCACTGTTTAGTGACTAAAAGGTGAGTTGCACTTCCTTAATTTTTATCCATTTTAATATCAGTAGTGTTAAAAATCTATGGATTAAAACCAGCCAATTTATCAGTATGTTGTGATATGCTGATCAGCTAATTAAAAAAAAAATCTTAGACTAAATAATAAGACCTTTTCCAGTGTTTTCAATACCGCTCTAGTGACAAAAAAACACAAGTAGACTCATAGAATCTGCTGAGTTGGAAGGGTCCATCAGGATCATTGAGTCCAATTCCTATGCCTGTATAGGGCACCCCAAGAATCACACCATGCACCTGAGAGTATCATCCAAATGCTTCTTGAACTCAGGCAGGCTGGGTGCTGTGACTACTTCCCTGAGGAGCTTGTTCCAGTGCTCAACCATCCTCTGGGTGAAAAACCTTTTCCTGGTATCCAGCCTAAAGGCCAGTTATAGGGAGGAGGGCTGCACTGTTAATCTAGTAAAGAAGCATCAGAATAAAAACTGTACCAATGGACCTGCAGTGACATTGCAAGTATACATTAGTTGTCCTGAAGTAGATATGTGTTTAAGTAGTAAAATTCATAAAGTTTTACTTCTTAAATGCATATCTAAACCTAAAACCAGAAGAGGCTGGAATTGCTTTCCTTGAGATTAGCTGGAATAGTTGAACTAGTGAATGGGGAGTTATAAAATTGGTGGATGCATCAGTTTGGGACTCTGGTTTTACTGCAGTTGCTGAACAGCTCTTTTATAACTGCAAGAATGCTCTTATCAGAAAAGAATTGCAGAGCTTTTTATACTCCATTGGAGACGACATACCTATTAATGTAACTTTCCAATTCTGAAAATTTTGAAAGTTTCTTTGTCTAACTTGCATTAGATGGCTTCTGAATGCAGTTGTACATTGGATGTAGCTATTGTGTGATGAGGTAAGATCGGTAGGATATTTGTAAATGAGACCCCCCTCAAACATTCGTATTTCTCTAGAGGAAAAAGTGTTGAACATTGTGTTAAGGTACACAGCATCTCATAACAGGAAGCAGCTGAGGCTTTCTTTTTCTTTTTCTTTTTTTTTTTTTTGCTTGCTTTTGTAATGTTCTGCTTTTATAATCAAATTATTCACTACCTGCACATTTTATAGTGAATTATCCACTAATGTAGGTCTTACTAGAAAAAACTACTGAATTTTAGGTTTTGACTTCAATAATGTGCTTTTATAGTGTTTGAATTGAGTTTATTAAAATACAGAATTAATTTTCAGTGCTCTTTTGAGAAATAAATAAACTTCAAGGTGGTTCATATTTTTCAGACTTTTTGTTAAGATCTGCCCTCACCTTCTAAGTATTCATGTAGTGTTAGTGTTGCACTTGGTACTTAATATATGCTCAAATATTGCCTGCTAATTTAAACAAGAAATCACAAGAAGAATGCTATTCCTGAACTGCTGGGATTAAAAACTTCTGCTGTCAGTATGTAGAAGCTGACCCCTACTTTTAGTAAAAAAGAATTGTATTCTGAGAGGTAACTCGACAGTCTTTTCTGTCTAATGAGCAAGAGTCTTGTCATCTTTCATCATCACTTAGTAATTATTTTTGTAACAATGGCAGTGAAAATAGGGCAACTTAGAGTGAAAAAATGTATTCTCCACTAACCCTTTTTTGTAAGATCTTAATGAATTGCTTGTGGTTTTGGTTTTCTGATAAGTTTTAGTTTACTTTTTCAACTGAAGTTTGTATTGCTTGCCTCTGGTTAGATGGAAGTAATTAGGCTGCATTTTCCTAATTTCATGAGGGAAACTGCAGTTTAATCAAAGATTGTAAGGATACAAATTACCTCCTGTCACAGCTGGATTTTGAATAATTCAGCTGTCAACATTATTTTCATAGTGATTCTTGCATGGTTAGAAGGCAAATTCTACAAGTCTCTTATTACTGCTGGTAAACCATACAAATACTACATCTCTGGCTCCTGTGACAAACGTCTGAAGCGCAGCTTGATGTTTAATTGCTAGTGAAAGAGGGAAACAAAAGCATCCACTTTGAGTTTTATTTAGAAGCCAATGACCCAAGACCAGTCAATGTTGTTCTACTTCTTCCTTTTTTTTTCTTTTCTTTTTTTTTAATATGGTTTTTAAAAGGTGATTTTAAGACATACGTGTCAAGTTCAGTAGTTCTAGATGACCATGCTAACAACTGCAGACTTAAGACTTAAGCAAGTTAACTTACGTGTTTACTTTGCATTAGTTGCATTGTAGTAAGTGGCATATCCTTAATCTGCAGCAGCAATGGGGGTAAATACTGATAGCTTTTGAGTTTGGAGAACAGTGGAAGAATTTGTCAGAGGATATAGGGGAAGAAGTCAATGCGAAACACTGCCTCCTAGGTTTTGGAGGGATGGGTTTTCTCTCTGTAAAGTGGCCATTGTAGCTTGGTATTTACTGGTTGTGGATTCTATACACCATTTTATGTTGTATTTACAGCAGTCTTTCCAGCTTATTGCAGTTAATAATGTAAATTTATTTTATTCTTTGTATATACTTGTCTCTTTCTCTGCAGCTAGACAGCTTGTTTCTCTGCAGTCACAGATACTCTGAATTCTGAAATTAAATCCTTGTTTAAGCTAGGATTTTTTTTATTATATAGGGAGGAAAATACAAGGATCTTCATACAATTTAATCAGCTTTCCTAAGTCTGACTGAGTATAGGGTAGTCTTAGTCCTTTCCACTTAACTGTGGGCTGCAGAAAATCTTCAGATTTTGAAACATCTGCTGTTTGCTTTAAACAACAGTAAACTGCACTTGATGTGTTGTTATAGCTGTGTACACACTCAGCTAAGGAGTTACTACACTGTTCCATAAACCTCATTATGTTCCTTTCTGAACAAGCAGGAGATACTGTAGTTGATTTTTATATTGAGTTTTTGCTGGTGGAGAAGATAAAGCTGTTCATGTCACTTAAAAAAATATTCTTGTGGGGGAGGAGTGGGACTTTGTCAGCTTAGGCCCTGGGTTTTTATTTTCTTTTTCAAAATATATTTCATTCTGTGGCTTTCATTGTACTTTGAAAGCTAAATGGGATTAATGTCCTTACTTTTGGTGGCTTAACCTATGTCAAGTTTTGCTTAATATCGTTAAATATCAGGTTGCTTAAAATACCAGTTGTACAATGAACTGTGGCCCTTTTCATTCTCACCTACATCTGAGTCTGGCTCTGAGGTGCTAAGAGAGGAGAAAGCTGCCAGCTGATAGTCTTGTTAGCCGGTTCTATTGACTTGGTGTGAAGTCTTCACTGGACATAGCTATAAAGTATACAGATATTTTATTTTTAAGAATATTTTCTTTAAAAGAAATGTGTGAGTGAAGTCAAATCTAGCTGGGGGCCAGTCACAAGTGGTGTGCCCCAGGGCTTAGTGTTGGGGCTAGTTCTCTTTAATATCTAGTATCTAGGGGATTGAGTTCACCCTCAGTAAGTTTGCAGATGACACCAAACTGGGTGGGAGTGTTGATGTGCCTGAGGATAGGAAGGCTCTGCTGCAGAACCTGGACAGGCTGGGTTGATGAACCAAGGCCAATTGTACAATTCAACAAGGCCAAATGCCAGGTCCTGCACTTGGGTCACAACAACTCCAGGCAACGCTACAGGCTTGGGGAAGAGTGGCTGGCAAGCTGCCCAGAGGAAAAGGACCTGGGGGTGTTGTTCAGCAAATACTGTGTTCAGTTCTGGGCCACTCACTACAAGAATGACATTGAGGTGCTGGAGCAAGTCCAGAGGGAAGGGCAAAAAAGCTGGTGAAGAGTCTGGAGTGTAAGTCTTAAGAAGAGTGGCTGAGGGAATGGAGGTTGTTTAGCCTGGAGAAAAGGACGCTGAGGGGAGACCTTATCGCTCTACAGCTACCTGAAAGGAGGTTGGTGGGGGTTGGCCTCTTTTCCCAAGTAACAAGTAATAGGACAAGAGGAAATGGCCTCAAGTTGTACCAGGGAAGGTTTGGATTGGATATTGGGAAAAATGTCTTCAGTGAAAGGGTTGTCAGGCACTGGAACAGGCTGCTCAGGTTGGTGGTTGAGTCACCATCCCTGAAGATAAAGATATGTCGTTGTGTTGCTTAGGGACTTGGTTTAGTGGTGGATTTGGCAGTGTGCTAAGTTAATGGTTGGACCTCATGATCTTAAATGTCTTTTCCAACCAAAAAAATTTCTATGATACTTTGAAAATAACATTTTCTTAATATGATGTGCTTGAGTCTGTATCCATCAGAGAGTAGATATGCTGAATTTGGACACTAACTGCTTCATGCTTCTGTGCCTTTTTAACATTTTGTAACAATTTTAGACTAAAATTTTA